>NC_059072.1:255849568-256146357 GCF_020497125.1 Mauremys mutica
TCACCAACATAACCCAGCCGCCTCCTGTCCCCTGATTACAGCATGCGCAGGAAGGGGTTAAGGCCTAAGGATGCATTGTGCACCAGAGCCCAGGGAACCTGACTGCAGGGGCTTCAGCGAACCTGGCCAGAGAGGTGGCTCAGCAGGGGAGGGTTCTTATGGGATGGAGCAGCCCTGCGCTCCCTGGGGGCAGGACCCAGGGCAGGGGGGACAGGTGAAGAGGGTGCTAAGTCCCTGCCCGGGAAGCTGCAGTGGAGCCTGCAGGTTCATGGTGTGAACAGGCTGGAAATCGCTTTCCCCACCACCACTCCAGTGCTTCCTGAGGGGCAGAGAGGCTTCCCTGTGCCAGCGCTGTGCGGGGCTTTGGCACACGCATGGCTCAGCTCCTCCTGGCCAGCGCCATGGGCCAGAGGGTCTTGGGCTTTCCCAGGTGCCAGACCAGCCCAAGGCAGTGGGGGAGGAAGGAGGCTGCCGGCCAGGCTGTTGGTGAGCTGAGCACTCCGACCAGGGGATGGTTCTCCGCACAGCGCTGGGAGCAGGATGCTCCCCATTGAGGGGGACATGGGAGAGCAGCTGGGCTGGGGGGGTGATGGGGCAAAGCAGGGAGAGGACAGTGAGAGGGGGAACATGTAAAGGGCCGATGGGTGGGCAGCAGAGGCGACAAATAACCAGAGGCCGCCTGGCGATTGCCCGTACTCACCAGCCACCGAAGCTCGCAGTGCACAGCCAATGCCGGCTGGAAACAGGACAGAGGCCGGGCCCTGTTGGCGGAGAGCCAGCATGCAGCGGGGGCTGTGCTGATGGACCAGCAAGAGGAGTGTCTGGCCCCAGGTGCTAAAGCTTTGCCCCACCCCCGACCTTGCACACCGGTCCCCATCATCAGCCACTGGACCCACCCACCCCCACTAACCAGTGGTGGGTGGTCGGCTGGTGAGGGATTCAGCAAGCAGCAGGACACGCCTGTACTGACAGTTGGGAGACAGAAAATATGCGACAATTTGCCTGTTTTTAAGAAAAAAGTCAGAACACATGCAGGAAGGCTTAAATACGGGACTGTCCTTTTAAAAACGGGATGTCTGGTCACCCTAAATATAGCTAAACCGATACAGTACACATAGGCTGTGCTCACATTATGCATGATAACAGTCACATTATTCCACATTTCCCCTCCAAAGCAAAGATGACATCACTTACTTCCCTCATTCTCATGGACCCAGTAACAGCCGATGAAGTGAGCTGTAGCCCACGAAAGCTTATACTGAAATAAATGTGTTAGTCTCTAAGGTGCCACAAGTACTCCTGTTCTTTTTGCGGATACAGACTAACACGGCTGCTACTCTGAAACTTCACACTATCTGAATACTTGTACCAGGCCTGTAAACCAGAATAGGCTTCAGCCCACTCATGGGGATACTATTCCCCTTTCTCCTCACACAATGTGCAGCATGCCCCAATAACATGAGTGGCACTGGGCACAGTGGTGCCCAAACAGGTTTGCAGGCAGCACCATTTTGCCTTCACTCAGCCACTACCATCCTGCAACTGTTCAGTATGTGATTAACCCTTCTTCTGTCATGTGCTCTCACATCAGTCTAGGCCTTCAGGAGCCAGGATGTCATGAGTAGGATGTGGGCAGTCTGGCCTAGCAGGTAGATCCAGGAGTCAGGCCTAGTAGTCAATGCAGGAGAAGAGCCTGGTAGTTGGAGCAGGAGTTGGGAGTTAGGGGTCAGAACTGGAGCCAAAAACCAGGAGTAGGACAAAGGTCAGAACCAGAGTCAGGAATAAGGAGTCTATCCAGAGATCATAATCAGAGTCTGGGATCAGGAGCCAGGCCAAGGGTCAGAGCCAGTATCAGGAATGAGGAGTCAAGTCAAAGGTCAGAACCATGGAGGGTGCTTGCCAATCATGTTTTCCGTGAGCAGCACATCCTGTGGTGTTTAGTCTCCCAGGGTTTATAGTACATGGATCGTGGCTCTGCCATGGCTGCCAGGTGATAGTGTAAGTCGATCTGTAGACCCAGATTCTAGTCCTCTGGATCCTTACATTGGACAGTAGATGATAGGCTGTGTCCCCTAAAATAACCATGGGCACAGAAATCATGTTGGCATCCATATTATTTGATGAGACTAATATCCAAGTTTATCTAAATTAGAAAATACCAGATCTCTGTAGTACCCTGGAGTCCTGCAAGGTTAGTGTTCATGACCAAAGCCTGGAATATGAGTTAATACTATCCTTTCAGTTTAATATGCATGTGCATTAAAGCTAGCAGATCATCAGCCTATACTCAATCCATGTCTTGCCACCAGCTGGGACAGAGGAGACCAACAGAAGTCTACTCCATGCCAAGCCAGAAATGTTTTACTTTACTGAATTGCTGGGCTAAAAACACTTCCACACAGTGGCCCAGAAAGGGCCAACATTCTCCCACAATACACTGAGAACTAATTCAGAGAGTGAAGCAGCTTAGTGCAGCACTAAGACCTACAGGATGTGTTCCCACAAGTCCTAGTACCTTACAAGGGTGAGTGCAGCACCAGCGTAGGCACAGCAACTCAGGCCTGGCTCTAGTGTGGCTTTCCAGAGTGGATGCTCACACCTGAGCTAGGCTAACCCAGGCATAGGCGCTGAGTTTTATTTTTCCCCAGGGCTGCTCCACCTCTGCTTTGCTCCAAGGCCCCGCCCCCTTTCTGCCTCCCCAAAGGCCCCGCCCTCACCCCATTTCTTCCTGCCCCCACTCCAACCCCTCCCCGAGGCCCTGCCCACCATCGCAAACCACTCTCCACCCTCCCTCAAGCACCTCTCCCGGCTACCAAACAGCTGTGGCTGGTGAATACTGAGCACCCACTATTTTTTTCCATGGGTTCTCCAGCCCTGGAGTACCCACTGAGTCAGTGCCTATGAGCCCATTTGCCCAGACCCAGGTTTGCTCTGCAGTGAAGACATTCCCTAAATGGGAGTGGAGCTCTTCTGAAATTCTGGACCCAAATGTGGCTGCTGAGCACTTAAAATTCTGGCCCTGAGCTCTTTTGAAAAATCTAGCCCTGAGTGCTATGTCAAGTGGGAGGATGTTCCAAGCATATAGCTGGCATGAAAGAACATGAAAAGTGGAAAATAGAAGGGAGACAATAGGAGCAGATGTTTCATTCTTAATTGTACAGAAATAAACAGAAAATAAAAAATAAAAACAAATGTCACTGGGAACAAACTTGTCATCAAAGTAAAATAATTAACAAGCAATTTTCTGGTTGCTGGCTCATTAGGGCTCTGATCCAACACCCACAAGAGGCAATGGGAATGTTTCCATTGTCTTCAGTGCACATTGGATCAGGCAACAGGTGAGCTTTTCTTTAGTTTACTGCCAAGTTTCCAGCTCCAGTGTCTCTGCAAGAAAAGCAAGTAAAAGACAGAGCTTTGCACTCTAATTTCTTAATGCACCAATCAGCCCCAGCTACATAATTTCCCTTAAGTGAAAACAGCCTGCTCTAGGCATTCCCAGTCCCAAAATCAGTTTTTCAGGTCAGGTGGGTTTACTTCAAGAAGAAAATATGAACAATTTCAAACCCCTGTTTAAAAGAGGCTTTTATGTTTCCAACTTCATTCTTACATCTAGCTCCTGACCGTCCCTTAATTTGTCATTATCTTTATCATCATGTCTGAAAAGGAAACTAACTCCTCCTCCGGGGAGGAGCTCCTTGCAAACTTCCACAAAACCACCTCATAAGCCCACCTCAAAATCCCTCCTTAAAATTCTCCTTTGCTGTGATACCTACAAAAAACCCGACAGCAGTTAGGTGTCTCTCTAACACGCTGACCAGTATTATCTCACTGTTACCTTGTGTCTGTATTTACATGTTGCCTCTTTTCTTGGCAGGAACCAACTTTTCTCTGTGTTTATACAGGGTTGAGTGAGGATTACCACATACACAGGACCGAGGCACACAGATACATTAATTCAAACTTTTATTTGAACCAGAAGCATGCCCTTGCATTTTACAATTTTTATAAAAGCAATGAATGACAGATATACAGAAAAAAATATTAATCAGTCATCTTCTCCTGGGGCATAGGTGGGCTACAATGGGTTCTCCTATGAAGCTCCAAGTATCCCCTTGCATTCTTGCATACTTATACCTTTCCACGTTATCTGACCATCCAAACAACGTTAAGCATGGTATCTTATATAACCCATACAATATGCATGTGTAGTCTTCTGTTAACATAATTTTTGCTGCCCACACTTTTTTCACGTCATCATATTCTTTTTTCCAATTAGTTTATTTCCATTGCACACTGATTATGCCATCTCCCTCAATATAGGGACTTTCCTGTTTTTCCAAATACAGTGGTTTTTGTCAGTACCTTTGTGTATTTATTGTACATATTTATTATGAGTATTTATTGTCCTGATTAACTTCCTCTTATCTATGTCCTTCAACACAGTACATTCTCTGACCAAAACACCATCTTTGTCCTACACAGCAGGTCCACCTAAGGACAAATTTAGCAAGTAACACTCAAGGCAAGCAAAGACTAGTCCAGGGGTCAGCAACCTCTGGCACACGGCTCACCCGGGTAAGCAGCCTGGTGGGCCGGGCCAGTTTGTTTACCTGCCGCGTCAGCAGGTTCGGCCGATCGCAGCTCCCACTGGCCGTTGTTCGCCGTCCCAGGCCAGTAGGGGCAGTGGAAAGTGGTGTGGGCTGAGGGATGTGCTGGCTGCGGCTTCCTGACGTCCCCATTGGCCTGGGACGGTGAACTGTGGCCAGTGGGAGCCGTGATTGGCCGAACCTGCCAATGTGGCAGGTAAACAAACTGGCCCGGCCTGCCAGGCTGCTTACCCTGGTGAGCCGCGTGCCAGAGGTTGCCGACCCCTGGACTAGGCTGAAGCCAGTTAGCTTAGCCAGAGAGGCCAAAGAAAGAGACAGTGCTGCTGCTTAATGAGACCAAGGGGAGTTACGAGCACAGGAGCCCAGTATGATGGGACCAAAACACAGCAGCCTGGTGAGTGTCCAAGCTGGGAGAGCTCTACCAGGGTTGTGACAACCCCACTGTGAAGGCACATTTCATTGGGGGAATCACTGAATCATTGAAGCAATCACATGCTCTACTATGATCACTCCTAGCTGACGTTCACATGCAATATGGGTATATTTAATCTAGGGTTTGTGGCTGTGTTTTTCTCATGTTGATCGATTGTCAAAGGATTTGAGTTAATTTGTATGATTGTAAATGGTAGTTTGTCCAGGACATAAGTGTTTGTGTTTTACTCTAGAAGGTAGTTCACTTGAGTTAATTGGCAATCAATTAACTCAAGTTAAAACAGGACGGCAATCTCGAGTCTCTGGACATACCCTAATTAGTCTATGTTTTATCACTGGAGTCAAGATAACATCAACTTTTGTCTGAGGGCTTGTCTTCCCTACGGGCATAAGCTAAGTTACACTACTCCAGCTATGTGAATAACGTAGCTGGAGTTGACGTAGCTTAGGTCAACTTACCCCAGTGTCTTCTTGGAGTGCTCTGGAGTAGCAGAGTCGACTGGAGAGTGCTCTGCCATTGATTTATCGGGTCTTCACTAGACCCGCTGAATCAATCCCTGCAGCATCAATTGCCATAGTGTCTAGTGGAGACTAGCCCTGAGAATAAAACTGTCTTAACCAAATGTAACCCTCAAGCCTATGTTATGGAGAACTGGAAGGTAGATTGCACTGCATTATAAATTTAAGTTCTTGATGGGAATTCAAATGAAAGATTGTATCTCTTTAATCAGCCATGTCAGAAATGTAGAAATACAGAACTAAAACAGAAATTACCAAGCAGTAAAGTGATTGCCAAAATGAGAGGCACATGTAAAGTTGGTGCCATATTTACTCAGAATAATATCAGGATAATAGTTCTTCCTGAACTCAGGAGAAATCTAAGCAGACAGATTTGCCTACAGAACAAGGGCACAGATTATTTTTTTCCCATTGCACAGGTATTTTTTAAATCAGAACATTTCACAAACTATTGGTATTTAATTATTCCTTCATGATAATTTCAAAGTCTTTAAGAACAGAGAAGTAAATTGCCCAACAGGATTGATGGAACTGTCACTATCAAGAAGGAATATCTCACCTTGTGGCCCATTCCCAAAGAATTGAATGGTGTGCTTATCATTAGTATTAATAATAAACAAAAGTAAACACCTCAAATGGGTTTTCTCTTTCTTTTTCTCCTAAAATAAAGTACATTTTTTTCTACTACCACACTAATTCAAAGGGCCTGATATTTGCCATAACACGTAGAATGTAATTATGGCATGGTGCATGCCTTTTAGTGACTCTGGGGTTTTTTTTTGTCCTAAATATATTTCTATAATAGATCTTGGATAAATTTTTCAAAATCACCTATGTGTCATTTTCATGAAATTTAGGCTTCTAAGTAGATAAATCACTTTTTAAAGCAGGACTTACATTCAAAATCACTTTAGGTTCATTGAAAAAAAAAATTGCCCCTTGTTTGCTTTTAGGAAATTAAGGGCTCTTCTGTTTCTGCAGAAGATTTGTTCTTTTTTGTAATGGGCAATGTTTACTCAAGTGAAATCATTCAGATTTTCAATTTAGACATTGCTACCCTTCTTAATCTGTAGTCCTTTATTGACTGTGTTAGAAGTTCACAATGAGCACAAATACAAGAGTGGAAGCACTGTCTTTCTAGCTTTTTATTTGTGTTCATATAAACCAGCATTTCTTGTCATTTATTGATAGGAATTGCCAACTCAAACAGTCAGAAGATTATTAGACTAGCAACAACTTTTTGCTGTGAGGAATTTGCTAGTTATTCTGTGGATTAAATCACTTTGTTGGTGCAGACAAGGCTAGAATAAGCATAGGCATTATATGCCCATACCTAAATCTCCAACTCCCAGAATCATGTGATTAAATCAGAACATCAGTTTTCTTTTTTAAAAAGTAAATCTCTAGTCTTCATGATTGCAAAATCCCTGAAAAGCATGATCTGAGTGTGACTGATGCAGGAGGTCTGTCTGAGACTGTATATAGCCTGAAACAATAGCTCTGAGACACCCATGCATCTAGGGTGGGGAGTTAACTCCATAATGTACTGTGCTCCCGTGGTGTGCACCACATACAAGTGTTTAAGAAGTGCTCACTGCTGTAGTTGGGTTGAATAATGTTAATAAAGAACATAAAAAATGATGTCAAGTTTAAATATTAAAACTGTAATGCTGAGTGTGATCCATAGGAATATAAGAACTCCCATACTGGATCCAACCAATGGTTTATTCAGTCAAAATCCCATCTCTGACCATGATGCTTCAGAGGAAGTTGTAAAATCCCAGTAATAAATAATTATGCAAAAAGACAATCGCAAAAAGACAATTTTCAAATACGATGTGGCCTCTTCTCCTCTGGATGCCTAATGTTAATGGTTGCTACATATACACATTCACGGAAAAATAGACCCCTGCATCAGGCACGTTACTTATGATGAATTAAACATTCAATACAAATATGGTCATGTGTCTAAAATTTGCAAAAGACTTACTCTGAATTTTTTTAAATATAAGTTTAGATATAAATAATATTATTCCTATTTTTTCTGCCACAAACATACTCTCCAAACCTTCTACACTGACTGCTTTTCATATCTACATTTTAGCTTTTTCAAATTTTACAAGTTAAACACAGCTTTTTATAGTAATGGGATAAAGAGGAACACACAGTAAAGAGGAGGAAAGAAAATCAGGACACCGAAATTAAACAGTTTCTTACAAGAGTCCTTTTAAGTGTGGTTGGAAACACACAGTCATTTCAAAGAAAACAATCAATGAATATGTTCTAACAAGAAGTTATATTTTATAAACCTGATACAAACAGCCACACCTAAAATTCCACATTCAGATGGATTGAATGACTGACTGATTTTTACTGGCATTTTTTCACAGAAAAAGGACAGTTTAATAAAAGTGTATTATTCAGTCAGTGGTACACTAAGATGGATAAAGAGGTGAAAATCACAAACATTTAAATCCAACAAAAGTAAGAAGATAAGAAAAATTGTGAAAGAAAGTGTAGGGAATTCATTCTTAAGTGATATCTTTTAGTCTTTTCTGTTGGTGGTCTACTTTAGAGCTAGTCAGAGAAAATAGCATCACACCCAGGAGGAAAAACTACAGTTAATATATAGTCAGTAATAAACTATTTTACCAATCATTGATGAATCAAGAAAAATTTATAATTCTTTATCCTGCACTAGAAAAATTAAAAATAAGTACATGGAAAATTACATCATACTAAGGACCCACTAATCCCCCCCCCCACTCCAAATATGGAATTGGCTGTTCACTAAGCACTCTTCTTTATTGTCCCTGTTTAACTTTTTCTGTTGGTCCTTAGTTTACAGGCAAGAATAGGCCTTATTGCTTAAATGTTATGTATACTAGACTTCAAGTCATGGCTTAGGCCTGGTCAACATCTAAAATTTAGGTTGACCTAGCTACAATACTCAGGGCTGAAAAAAAATGTACGCCCTGAGCACTGTAGTTAGATTGACCTAACCCTTGGTATAGATATAGCTAGGTCAATGGAAGAATTCTTCCTTTCAACCTAGCTGCTCCCTCTTGGAGAGGTGGATTAACTACAGTAACAGAAAAACCCTTTCCTTTGTTGTAGAAAGTGTCTATGCTATGACGCTACGGCTGCAGTGTAGACCAGCGATTCTCAATCTGTGGCCCAATCATAGGGTTGCCAAGTGTTCGGTTTTTTTACCAGAATGTCTGGGTGAAAAGGGACCCTGGCAGCTCATTAAATTAAAGTTTATTAAATTAAAAGTCCGGTCAGTGGTACAGTGGGGCTAAGCCAGGCTCACTGCCTGCCCTGGCTACATGTAGCTCCTGGAAGTGACCGGCATGTCCCTGTGGCCCCGAGGCGTAGGTGCAATCAGGGAAGCTCCATCTACTGCCCCCACAGCTTCCACTGGCTGGGAACCAATGGCCAATGGGAACTGTGGGGCAGCATGCACCACGCAGAGCTGCGTGGTGGCGCCTCCGCCTCCACCTAAGGGCCGGACATAGTGGCCGCTTCCGGGAGCAGTGCAAAGCCAGGGCAGGCAGGTAGCCTGCCTTAGCCCCACTGCACCGCTGACTGGCGGTCACCTGAGGTAAGTGATGCCTGGCCAGAGCCCGCATCCCAAACCTCCTGCCCCAGGTTGGAACCCTCTTCTGCACCCTAACTCCCTCCCAAAGCCCGCACCCTACACCACCATCCACACCCCATACTTTCACTGAGAAATGTTGTAAACATACATGTCAGAGTCTGCACCCTCACTTGAAACTGGGGGGTTTCAAAGTGAGGACCCGCATGTCTTCCCCCACCCCAAAATCCTAGGGTAGGTCCCCTTTGCTGCCACCACCGCGGTCAATACGTGGGCTGGGACACCCCTGTTTCCCCCCTGTCTCCCTTCAAAGACACTCCCTGGGAACACAGATCAACTCACAGAGGAGGAACCTTCCCCCTCCCCTCTCTTCCCTCTCTCCAGCCTGCTCCGGAGAGAGAGATACCTTGATTCAAACTCCTTGAATCTCCCACACACAGGGAAGCAGCCCACTTCCCCCCTCCCTCTCTGCTAGCCACTCTGAGAATCACCGAGAGAGAGTCTTAGCCCCTTCCGCTATCCACAGTGGAAGGAATTTAATCAAATCTTTATAGGAAGAATTTATTAAAAGAAAACAAGAAAATACAGAATCTCTATGAGTCCAAGCTGGACACTCATAGGGTATAACCTTGCTAAGTTCTGGAGAGAATCCCCTCTCCTTCTCAGTACAACCAATACAAACAGAATTAAGAATAATCAATAACAAACACACAGAATTGCAAGCATAGGATTATTAGGTGAGGACACCAAGTATCTTTCTAATACTCACTATCTTGACTAGAAGAAATTAGTTCAGAAAGGTAGAAACTTGTAGACTTGATTAAAACATCTGGACTCTTGTAACTCCAGACGGCTAAGAACAATACACACACACAGAGAGGGAAAAAGTTCCCTCCTAGGAATTTCAAATTCTCTTCCCTGATTGGTCCTCAGGTCAGGTGCCCACCAGGTACTATGCTTTAACCCTTTACTAACTATTCATGACAATACAGATTACTTAAAATGTATTTGGGTCTCATTCTCTCTCTCCTTTCCTAGGACTTTTAATTCCTATAACCAGATCTAATTGGATATGTTTAATGGTTTCATAGATTGAATTGTCTGAGTTTCTCATCTATAAAGAGGAGCATACTCATCATACTGGTGTAAGGCTTAGGGTAAGCTGTCAATACCCCCCGCCCCTTCCCATTGCTCTCTTTAAAACATAATTTCTGTTTAAACATATTACTGTTTCATTTAAATTTAAATTATGTTTAAATTTTAACATTTGAAGTTTAAATTATGCTGACAGATCAGAGTGCTTGAGTAGCCTGTGAAATGTACTTCGTATGAACTTAGGCGTTTATATTGTTTTCAGAGTGCTTTTAGGAGGGTGGATTTTTCTGTTTTCTGCTTGTTACTTCAGTGCTTTATCACAGAGTACTCACTCATGTAGAGTGGATTTGGAGTGCTGGTCACCTGAACAGCAGATGTTTCATAAATTCTCCCCTCCATACATGCCTTTTTTTTTTTTTTGGCAAGGATGGTATCTTGTTAGTTAAACATTCAGCTGTTGCTCAGGAGACTTATTTTACTGTCACAACAAAGTTGGATGCTAGAATTATAGAAATAAAAAGAAATCAGCTTTTCTTTTTCTGCTCTTTTCAATTTTTATTTTTTTTAAATATACTGTCATGATAGCTGCTCTTAGGGAAAAAAATAAGGGAAATTCTTCTTTTGTCATAATATGGAGGGTGTCGTAAACTGAGGTCACTCCCATTGATTCAGCATTTGGCCCTTAATGTTTATGACAATACAATTCTCTTTATGCTAAAGTGGACTCCTTCACTTTTTTAACATAACCTTGTACCAATACACACAACAGCAGAGTCCTAAAATGTATTGCTCCATGTACATACATTTTTGGTGTACTCAGTTTTGCTCTGTATTTCCTTTGTTACAGTAGCTGGAAATAGTAAAGGGGCACCTTTAATTTTTTTTCTGTCAGTTCTTGAAATAGAAACAGCTATTGCAAGCTGAATTTATTACCAAAAAGATCAAGACTAGAGCTAGTCCGAAAATGATTTCAGTCCCATCTCCCCGCACAGAAAACATTGACTTTTCAGGGAAAAAAATCATGGGAGTCATAGAATATACTCCTTGGTCTAACAACTACTCCGAAAATGCACTAGTCTCCCATCTTGATGAGAGGAGGCAGCACACCAGGAGAGTCACATGGCAGCAGTTCACCATGGAAGATTAAGTTCAGTTGGGGAGCAGAGCCTATAGAGCAGAGTGGGGACATGAGGCATCCAAACTACAACTCCCATAAGGTACTGTGGTGGTATTTCTAACTCTAAATATTTCTGTTTTCAGCTGACATATTTTATTATTTCAACAAAAGATTTTTTTTTCTGTGGAAAGACATTTTCTGTGAAAAATGCTGGTTAGTTGAAAACCAAAACAGAATTTTGATGGGAAATTTTTGACCACCCCTCATCAAGATTCTATATTCCTCCTAGTTTGGCATCTTGATCTGATGGCTAACAGGCAGTTTGTAGTGATGATGGAGTCCATCTGCTGCAGACCTGTCTAGTTCATGCTGCCATTTTCCTGACTGTTACCATTAATCAGGGCCGGCTCCAGGCACCATCTTATCAAGCAGGTGCTTGGGGATGCAACTCTGGAGCCGGGCGGCACTTTCAGTTATTCGGCGGCAATTCGGCGGAGGGTCCCTCACTCCCACTCGGAGCGAAAGACCTCCTGCTGAATTGCTGCAGATCGCGATCGTGGCTTTTTTTTTTTTTGGCAGCTTGGGGCAGCAAAACCTCTGGAGCCGGTCCTGCCATCAATGATGACAATTATTAGCTTAATTCTCCACAGGCTCCTGTAGCCATTTGCACCTGTGCAAAACAAACATAAAATGCCACATTAGTAGTGTTATGCTTATGGAATTTTCACAGAGAAGTTAGGGGGGAAAAAACAAATACTCATGCAGAAAGGTTGCTGCATAACACTATTTTATTTCTTAGAATCCAGAAGCCTAACACACAACAACCAAAAACAGAGGAGGCTGCTAACAGAGAAGTATCATTCTACCAAGCGTGTTCCAAGTGGTCTCTTTTTGCAAACTGCCCAAAGAGGACCTAAATAACATGTTTTCCCTCAGAGCCACCTTGCCTGCCACTGTGACCAGGCAACTCCATGCAGTTTCAAATGATAAGCTTGTAATTTTCACACAGTTTTCAATACACCACAATAGCCTTTTACACTCACTTTGCACTGTTGTAAATGGCGACATGAGTTGCAAGTCAGTTGAGAATCAGGCTCATCATGTCAT
Source organism: Mauremys mutica (assembly GCF_020497125.1). Classification (NCBI taxonomy): domain Eukaryota; kingdom Metazoa; phylum Chordata; order Testudines; family Geoemydidae; genus Mauremys; species Mauremys mutica. The sequence goes on from NC_059072.1 coordinate 255,862,044, forward strand.
TTTATGTACATAATTACACACTCACAGACAGCTATATGCATGCAACAGACACACACACACACACACTTCTCACAAGGTGTCTGCTGTTTTCACGTAACAAATCATAGAAATGTAGGGCTGAAAGGGAGCCTGAGAAACCACTTAGTCCAGGCCTCTGCACTGAGGCAGGATTTAGTGTTCTTAGACCATCCCTGGCAGGTGTTTCTCCAACTTGTTTTTAAAAACCTCCAATGACGGGAGTTCCACAGCCTCCCTTGGTAACCTATTCCAGTGCTTAACTACCCTTATAGTTAGAACGTTTCTCCTAATATCTAATTTAAATCTCCCGTGCTGCAGATAAAGCCTATTACTTCTCATCTTTCAGTGGACATGGAGAACAATTGATCACCATCGTCTTTATAACAGCCGTTAACATATTTGAAGATTGTTATCGGGATCTCCCCCAGGCTTCTTTATCAAGACTAAATGTGCCCAGGTTTTTTAGCCTTTTCTCATGGGGCAGGTTTTCTAAACCTTTTATCATTTCTGTTGAGCTCCTCTGGACTCTCTCCAATTCATCCACATCTTTCCTAAAGTGTGGTGCCCAGAACTGGACACACTACTCCAGCTGAGGCCTCACCAGTGCCAAGTAGAGTGGGATGTTTACCTCCCATGTTTTACTTACAGCACTCCTGTTAATATACCCAGAATATCTTTTTTGCAGCTGCATCACATTGCTGACTCATATTAAATTTGGGATCCACTATAATCCCCAGATCCTTTTCAGTAGTACTATTGCTCACCCAGTTATTCCCCATTTTGTAGTTGTGCATTTGATTTTACCTTCCTAAGTGAAGTTCTTTGCACTTTTCTTTATTGAAGTTCATCTTGTTGATTTCAGACCCGTTCTCTAATTTGTCAAGATAATTGTGAATTCTAATCCTGTCCTCCAAAACGCTTGCAATCCCTCCTAGGTTGGTGTCTGTCACATGCCAGAGTGCAATCCAGAGCAGTGAGAGGCTGTGTCACCATCTGCCCCATAACCCTGGGTGCCTTGCAATGCTTTGCTGTTGTAAATCCCACCCTGAGCCACTTACAAACAGCATGCAGGTCATACCCTAAGTGTCTGTGTATAGCCACAGCCCTGGCCCAGCAGCAATAACCCCAGCAGCCTGTCAGCAACATTCCAGTCACAATCTGACATCCACTAGTCTTTGTTAACCCTGCAAGTAGTTTCATACTCCCAGTCTTGAATTTTCCCAAAAACGTGTGTTCTGTACAGTCCAGCCCTTTCCTGGACAGTTCAGATATTAAAAGTCCATTGCCCCTTTAAATTGTCAAAATTCAACAGTTTTCTATTTTAACTGGAGTTACCAAACAGTTCAGTTTAAACACCTCATTGGATTGGTTCAGACTAAAAAAAATCAAACAAATTTACTAACAAAAGAAGATAGGATTTAAGTGTATTCAAGTATCTGGTGTTAAAATCAGAAAGGGTTACAAGAGAAATAAAGATAAAATGCTTTCTAGAAGCTAAAACTTAACAAGCTAGGCTTGGTTCAAGGTAAAATCCTTACCTCACGTTTCCAGTGACATGGCTGACCAATTTCTCAGATCAAGTTCTCCCCCCGAAGTCAAAGGGCTGGTTCCTTGGTCATCTTAGGTGAAAGAGAGAGAGATAGCTTAGGGTTGTCTGTCCCTTTCTCTTATAGTCCTGTTAGCCTTTGAAGTGGATTCTTCTGAGGGTTTCCTTTGTCTCCTGGCATCTCCTCTCCCTGCTTTCTTGAAGACCCTGTGTACTACTTATACTTAAGTGGAGGTAAACACACATTTCTTTGTTCAGGATACTTCTGCCTGGACAGGACTGTGTGGTTTTGAACATATGCTAAGAACATCTTACAGAGAGATTTCATAACTTTACATATAATGTTGCTACACACATTTCACCAGGATATAATTGACTAGTGAGTTATCTCAAAAGGCATATTTTGTACAAAGATTATTACAGGAGTATATAGGGTGTGAATACAGGGGTGCTTTTGGTCACAATGTCATATGCATATATTATAAGTATGCTCTCTACTCTATTATCCACTCATTAATAAAAATATTGAATTGTACTAGACCCAGGACTGACCCTTATGGAACCCCACTAGATACATCCTCCCAGTTTGACAGCAAACTGTTGGTAACTACTTTTTGAATATGTTCTTTCAGCCAGTTGTGCATCCACCATATAATAATTGCATCCAGACTACATTTCTCTAGTTTGCTTATGGGAATGTCATGTGGGCATGCATCAAAAGCCTCACTAAAATCAAGATATATCACATCTACTGCTTTCCCCCTACCCCACATCTACTAGGCCAGTAACCCTGTCAATGAAGGAAATTAGGTTGGTTTGGCATGATTTGTTCTTGAGAAATCCACACTGGCTATACCTTATAATCCTATTATCCTCTAGCGGCTTACAAATTAATTGTTTTAATCAATTGTTTCAGTATCTTTCCAGGTACTGAAGTTATGCAGAATGGTCTATAATTCACTGGGTCCCCTTCGTTCCCCTTCTCAAAGATAGGTACTATATTTGCCCTTTTCCATTTCCTTTGGGACTGCATCCGTCCTCCATGAAATCTCACAGATAATTGCTAATGGTTACAAGATTGCTTTAGCTCATTCTTTAAGTGCCCTAGGATGAATTTCATCAGGACCTGCTGAATTGAATACATCTAACATCTAAATATTCTTTAATCTGTTTTTCCCTATTTTGGCTTACATTCCTTCCCTCCCCTATTAATTGTGTTGAGTGTCTGGTCACCATTAACCTTTTTAGTGAAGACTGAAGCAAAATGGGCATTAAACCCCTCAGCCTTATTGATGTCACCAGTTATTAGCTCTCCTTCCCTGATAAGTAGAAGACCTACATTTTCCTTCATCTCTCTCTTGCTTCTAATGTATTAAAGAACTTTTCTCATTCCCTTTTATGTCCCTTGCTAAGTGTAACTCATTTTGTGCCTTAGCCTTTCTGATTTTGTCCCTACATGTTTGTGCTATTTTTTGTACTCCCCTTTAGCAATTCATCTATGTTTCCATTTTTTATAGTATTCCTTTGTTGACTTTCAGGTCATTAAAGAGCTCCTAATGGAGTCCTATTGGCTTCTTGCTTTTCTTCCTCTTTTTCCCCTCACATTAGGATAATTTGCAGTTGCGCCTTTAATATTGTCTCCTTGAGAAACTCCCAGCTCTCCTGAATTCCTTCATCCCTTAGATTTTCTTCCCATGGGACCTTACCTACCAGTTCTCTGAGTTTGTTAACATCTACTTTTTTGAAGTCCATTATACTTATTCTGCTGCTCTAACTCCTTCCTTTCCTTAGAATCATGAAATCTATCATTTTATCATCTCTTTAACTTCAATTGCCTTCCACCTTCAGATTCGCAACTGGTTCCTCCCTGTTGGTCAGAATCAAGTCTAAAATGGATGTCCCCGTGGTTACTTCCTCCACTTGTTGAAACAAAAAGTTGTCCCCAGTACATTCCAAGCACTTACTGGAAATTTTGTGTTTTGTCTTATGACCTTTTCCATCAGATGTCTGGGTAATTAAAGTCCCCCATTATTATCAGGTCTTGTGTTTTGGATATTCTGCTATTTGTTCTAGAAACCCCACCTCTTCCTGATTTTGTGGTCTTTAGTAGATGGTACATCTCTTACATCTCATTCCCATACTTTATTGTTATGCTGGTGGGTAGGGGAAAACCTCATTGAAGCTGGTAGGAATCACCACCCCTCTTCATTCAGAATAAATGTAAGAAACAATCAAGCTCTTTTATGGAACCAGAGCGCTGAAACTATAAAAGCCACCACCCAAAACATAGGCACATGACAAGGCTTGAGTAGGAGCTGAACCATGTGGCCCAAGGGGTGTCCCTAGGGACTGGTCTAGCAAACTCAGGGGCTGGGGCATTGATTAGTGGAATTGTGTGTCTATGTATGTGAGAGAAGCAGCAGAAACACATAGAAGAACATAGAAGGAGCAAAGGACACAGCCAAAGCAGCCCAGGTAGCATGACCCTGGAAAAAAGCAAAGAGAGAGCTTTTAGGTAAAGCACAAGCTGAAAGAGACTGAGTTTGTTTGCTCACAGTTCCCTCTCCTGTTGTTTGATTCCTACTGTTTTCAGGGAAACAGGACTTTGTACAGTCTTTGTAATTAAACAAGACTGCATCAAAGAAATACCTGACTCCATCATCAATTTCTCCTCCTAACAGAAACAACCCACTAGGCTCAGAAAATTAGCTAACTGCTCAAATCAAAAAGAAGTAAAATTATATGTTGTATGTTCGCACATAGCTTTATTGCTGCCTTCGGGCCATTGCACATTATACTTGCACGCCAGGCTCCTTTTGTAAGTAAAGTTATAGTAAATGTGCTGCCTGTTTGGCTGCCTAAATAAATCACAAACCAGTTTACATCCATAGACCTGGAAGTACAGTGAGCCATTTCTTTGTAAATTAGATTCCACAAAGGGAACCTGAGAGAGAGGATTTAGTCTAGCAACAACATTCCACTCAATATTCTTACATGAAGGCATGAAGACAAATACTGCATATGGGCTACATAAAGGAAGTATTTAAACTATACATCACTTAAGATCATATACAATCTCTCAAGGTAACATGCAATGCTCGTCGAATTATTTGTTTTGCTGTAGTGCATAAAAGCCAGAGCCCCACTGTGGTCAGCATTGTACATGCAAATTACAAAGAGATGGCCCCTCCCCTTAAGAGCAGACAAACTAAGTAAAAGTAAACTCATGTCAAAAACGTCTGATTTCTCAGATAAAGTAATATGAAATTAAAATGTATCCTATGACAATGATTACCTGCAAAGTGGGGCTAATGATACTTCCCTGCTTCGGAAAGCACTTTGAGATCTACAGATGAAGAGCACTATGTATTATCACTGTCATCATCAAGTGGAAAGGTTATGAAGTGAGGCCGCTGCTAAGATGTAAGGAAAGAATGCTATGTGTTGGTCTACTGTAGGTTCTGGGTTCTCTTGCACTGTTGCAATGTTGGAGCAACTGCGGAAGTAAGAAATGAAGTGTACTTTTCCTTCCTGGGAAGGCAGTATCAGTTCTGGTCATTGGAGAAACAGGAAATATATTGCAACAAAGAGTCCTGTGGCACCTTATAGACTAACAGCTGTATTGTAGCATAAGTTTTCATGGATGAATACCCACTTCGTCAGATGCATGTAATGGAAATTTCCAGAGGCAGGTATAAATATGCAGGCCAGAATCAGTCTGGAGATAACGAGGTTAGTTCAGTCAGGGAGGATGAGGCCCTCTTCTAGCACTTGAGGTGTGAACACCAAGGGAGGAGAAACTGCTTTTGTAGTTGGCGAGCCATTCACAGTCTTTGTTTAATCCTGAGTTGGTGATGTCAAATTTGCAAATGAACTGAAGCTCAGCAGTTTCTCTTTGAAGTCTGGTCCTGAAGTTTTTTTGCTGTAGGATGGCTACTTTAAAATCTGCTATTGTGTGGCCAGGAAGGTTGAAGTGTTCTCCTACAGGTTTTTGTATATCACCATTCCTAATATCTGACATGTGTCCATTTATCCTTTTATATAGGGACTGTCCAGTTTGGCCGATGTACATGGCAGAGGGGCATTGCTGGCACATGATGGTGTATATAACATTGGTGGACATGCAGGTGAATGAACCAGTGATGTTGTAGCTGATCTGGTTAAGTCTTGGGTTGGTGTTGCTGGTATAGATTTGTGAACAGAGTTGGCATCAAGGTTTGTTGCATGGATAGGTTCCTGAGTTAGAGTTGCTATGGTGCAGTGTGTGGTTGCTGGTGAGAATATGCTTAAGGTTGGTGGGTTGTCTGTGGGCGAGGACTGGCCTGCCACCCAAGGCCTGTGAAAGTGAGGGATCGTTGTCCAGGATGGGTTGTAGATCACTGATGATGCATTGGAGAGGTTTTAGCTGAGGACTGTAGGTGATGGCCAGTGGGATTCTGTTGGTTTCTTTCTTGGGCTTGTCTTGCAGCAGGAGGCTTCTGGGTACACGTCTGGCTCTGTTGATTTGTTTCCTTATTTCCTTGAGTGGGTATTGTAGTTAGGAAATATATTGGGTCACACACCACATCCCTAGAAGTGCACAGTTAGATAACTACTAGCTACATGCATTTCCACCACCAGCAGCCATCTAGTGACATAGCAGCATGTCATGGCTAAGGCTATGTTTTAGTCACAGGCATTTTTAGTAAAAGTCATGGACAGTAAACAAAAATTCACAGCCCATGACCTGGCACTATATACCCCTGACTAAATCTTGGGGGTGGACAGACAAGGGGTTCCGCAGATGCTCAAGGGGGTGGCCTGGGGGTGCCACAGGTGCTCTGCAGGGAGCAGCCCAGGACCCCCACTGGTGCGGGGAAGGATGTTGGCGGGGCTGAAAGGCTCCTTACCCTAACCCGGGTCCGCGTGGCTCCTTGGAAGCGGTGATATGTGTCTCTCCCTCAGCTCCTAGGCGGTCTGTGCACTGGAACTGTGAGAGAGGAATGTCGCTGCTTCCAGGGAGCTCCCTGAGGTAAGTGCCATCCAGAGCCCTCACCCTCTCCCACACCCCAGCCCTGAGCCCCCTCCCACACCCTAACTCCTACTGCTGCTGGGGATGGGGAAGGTGGCCTGAGACTTCCCCAGCAGCGGCTGGTGCAGCTGGCCCGAGCTGTTCAGGCAGCCCCCCAGGCCAGCTGCACCGGCCACTGCAGAAGTCACGGAGGTTCTGGAAAATCATGGAATCTGTGACTTCCATGACCTCCATGACAAACTCACAACCTTAGTCATGGCTAGTGTTACACACTGGTTCTGTTCAGAGCTGCAGCAATGTCCGCTCCACTATGTGTATCTCCAGGACAACTTTTCAGGTTGACTATTCTTTTAATGTTAGCGTTTGAAAGTCACCAGACCTAAGCTACAACAAGGATCACTGTATCATGTGACAGTTTACTTCTATTGTAAGCAGAGTCAGGATGAGCCCCACCCTGACATCTGGTGGTAAATTATGGGGAGTGCGGAAAGAAGTTTCGGTTATTTGCATTGGCACTCCCACCCCACTTAGCATACCGCAAAGCAGCATGGGATGATTATTTTCACAGCTGTGGGACCCCCAATTTCATTGTTATTGGGGCAGGAGCAATGAAATGTTGTCACCCTGATTGGGTAAATGGGGAACTACAAAATTGTCTTGTGATGGGAGGTTTCATTGTCAGCCGGATAGTGCTTGCTAGACGGGGGACATGGGTTCCAAAACCCATTGGGGAGAGAGGCTGGGGACAGGTATCTGTACTTGGTGGTGCAGGCTCCTTGTGTGAGCCAGAAGCACCAGTTCTACCTATGCTTCTCTCCACTGTGGAATGTCAGAGTTAATTTTTGATTCCCTTAAGAATCTAGATGCAGGTTATTGAGCTGAATTCACTGGTACTGGGGCTCCCTTACTATGAGCTGAAATCACTGAAGAGCTGGACTTGCTGAGCTGGACTTGCTGAGCTGAGGGCACTGTGCTAATGAGTAGGGGAGCCTGAAGCAATACTGGCAGAGCAGAGTGGAGCCTATCATGACATTTTCATGGCAATTTGAAATGTCACTGAATTAATCTCTCTCTCTCTCTACTGAGCAGAATTCCATTGGAGCAAATAAAGTGGTAGATAATTGCCTGAAATCAACATCTCCTGTCTCCCTAGAAGATGAGTGTGATGTGGGCAGTCATAGTGAAATCTCCCTACAATTATCTAGCCATCAACCTCCATCTTGACCTGCAGAGAGACCACTCCACCTACAGGAGAGCAGAACAGCAATTCAGTCAGTACCAGTACTGAAACTGGCACTTATTTAGAAAGAAAAAAGAAAAAGTGACGGTGGCTTCCAGAGAGACATTTCTCTGTTCAGAATCAAGCATTTGCTCCATCTAGCCATTTGGCCCCTAGAAGTGTTAAAAGCCTAATTCTGAGCTTTCTTGAACTGATGTAAAGCAGGAATAATTACAATGAACTCACTAGTACAAGGTCAGAATCAGGCCCCATATTAATTGAAATTGGAGTTTAAATGGCCTCCTGTTATTGAGATAAACTTTGTTTTCTGAACAATTCAATACTCAAGAACTAATGTTAATGGATACAAGGTGCTAGCACATTGTTAAAGTGGGCAGTGTGAAGTGTTAGCAGCCTGCACAAGCTGCTATACTACACAATACTCGTCTGGAAGAAGTTTTAGTATGATATCTATAATAGCACCATCTATTATTAAGGTTGCCCAACACTTCCCCTTATAAAATCCTGTTTTCAGTTGCTTGTAGCTTTGCCAGACTTTAATTGACTCGGCTGAAGTTTTCCATGCTGGATGTCTGCCTCAGGCTGAATATTTTTGGAAAATTTTGGTCAAAACGATTCAACTGTTTCCTAGATAGAGGAAAGGAAAAAACACATTCTTTTATGCACGTTGGAAAATTTCTGGTGACATTTCCTTTGAGAAACAACAACCGGCCCGTTGCAGCATAGATTTATCCTAGGACCTGCTGAGCAAGGAGATTGGGATGAAAAGCCTAGGGAGTGGAGACTGGGACTGGGATAACGAGCTGGGGTGGGGAAGAGAAAACACTGGGACAGGTTGGAGGGGACAAGGAAAAAGGGATCATGCTTGGAGAAATGAGCACAAGAGTCTGTGACCACTAGAGCACACTTCCTTCCAGAGCCTGGAATGGAAGCCAAGATTCCAGAGTCTCGCCGTTCTGCCACTGTCAGCAAATGTCTGTGAAACTCACTGGCAAAGTGTCTCCTCTGTCTCTAGTGCTGGTCTACGTGGTGGCTGACAATTATTGTTATCAGCTACTCCACTGACTCAAGTGGCAGAGGTCTGCCCTGTGGATCTACAGGTTCCAACCCTGCTGATGAGCCATGTGGGTCCCAATATGATGCCACATGATGGAATTTCTATTTTTTCAGTTTGCTCTTTTAAAAACTTAGGAAATCACACACACAAAAATTTAAAAGAACATTATTAAGGTTGTAAAGTTAACCATTCAGAAGTTAAGACAGTGGCTACTTCTGCAACCTTAATTTGGCCTCCTTATGTGTATGCATTATGTACAGTCTTATAAATGATTGTTTGATAAAGCAAAATAAGTTACTTTTAAAACAAAATAAGATGGTCTACACAGGGGTTAGCACTGATTTAACTTAATTTGCACCGGTTTAATTAACCCAATTTGTGCATAGACAAGGCCAGAGCCTGTGGTCAAGATATGTGAGGCTGAAGAGTACAGATTATATTTTGTATGCCTTTTTACATCCTCACACCCATGTGGATGAAAAACAAAAGGCCTGGAGAGTTGTGTCACCCCATCCGCAAAATGTATAATAAGAATGTTGGCAGTGCAAAAGGCTAGCTAATCTGAAGAAGGTGATCCTGTCCTTCCTGAGGATACATCTATAGGTGTTAATGTCGTGTGCATATGTGGGAGGTTGCCCCTTTTCAGCCCAAGCTGCTAGTCAAAGGTTAGGGCCCTGGGAATGTTCCAGGTGAAGTAGAAATTAACAAAGAAGTTTGATATTTTCTTTGATGCAATTTTGTGTATTTACAAGCAGTGGTGCTGAACTAGAGGTGCTGCCACACCACCTGGCTTGAAGTAGGAATAACAAACACCAAATTCATGGTTTCCATTATCAGCACTCCCACTAGAAAAATTGTTCCAGCACCCCTGTTTGCAAGGCATGTTATTCCAAATGCAGGAGGAACCAAAACCAGGAGATGGCTTCTTTGCTTATTGCCCAAGCTTCTTTCAGCTCTCAACCCTGACCCAGAAATTTCCTCCAGGCTTCTTCCAGGGCTTCTCTCTCACTCTCTCTCTCTCTCATACACACACACACAACTCCTGGACACATTCACGTAACCCCTTTGTCTTAGGTTGGGGTTTGTAACCAATTATGTTAATTGAAGGGTATGTTTGCGCCAATCAATCTCAACGAGGTAGTAACTTAACCCCTAGCAAGGTTTCACCCAGCTCATAACCTGGCAGCTTAACATTAGTGAAGGGAAAAATGCAAACATAGTGTATGGCATCCATTTTAATGGAATTTTCTATCGCTACCTGATAACCACTTACTATAAAAGAGCAATGGTGTTGTGTGCATGTTACTAGGATGGTATAATATCTACATCAGTTAATTTTAATGCCGTTCCCAGACCTTCCATTGAAGTCCTTGAAAAACTTCTAAATTATGGTTTGTAGAGTCATTCTCTATAGCAGATCCATCAGCTCTGCTCATCTCTGGATAAGGATCTGATCCTGACTGGAACTGAGCATCCTTAAGTCCCAGTGAAGTTAACTGGAGTTAATTACATTCAGTACCTTGCCAGATATATTCCCAAGCGAGGGATATAGACACAACTCCTAATAATGCTAATGGGGTTACACATATACATCTTCCATAGATCAAAATCAGAAGACATAGCCACAAATCAAAATGAGACTAGATACCAGACCATTTGAGATATTCATATTTTAATATGAAGTTCACTACATAACTCTTACTTTTTTCTCTCCTTCCCAGCTAAATTTGGCATGTTGTACGCTGCAGGTCTCTCTCTGCCATATATTCTACAGCATTGTCCAGCCACGCTGGAAGGAGGACAGGAGACACCAGACGTGTTTTCATTAGGCCACAACTTTATTTCTAAATGTCAGGGAGTACATGACAGATAAAAGTGCACAGTGCAGGTAATTCCATAATAATTTACATATACCAAGGGCGGGGCTGCTGTTAGTCCCCGCCCCCTCCTTTTACCCAGACTGGTCCCCAGTCAACCCGCTGCTGGGATCTCGCAACACCCCCCCTTGAATGAAGGTTAAAGGGAGCTAAAAAGGAGGGGAGGATTGTCTATCAGTCATACCAATCAGAGGAGCCCCAAGCCCACTCTGTGTCTGCTCATTTAAAGAATACCTCCTTTAAATCCTCTCTCATTCCATTTGATCTGATCACTGTATCCCTTCCCTACAGGGTCCCTGCCTTGTACATCCGCCCCATGCTTACACAATGAGTGGTGACATCATAGCCTACCCCAGGTTTTTTGTGTCTACCCGCAACCAAGCCCCAAACCTTCTGTGGGGAAGGCCAAAAAAAAAAAAAAAAAAACCCAACTCACCTTGGCCAACCTGGTGGGGAGGGAAAAAAAATCCTTCTCAGCCCCTACGAGAAAGGAGCGACAAGCACAATGCCCCCAGCAGATCATGGCCAAACCTGCTATTACACTAATTACATGGGTGGGAGGGTTGGTGTTACTCTACCTGGTCTAGGTAAAAAGAGCTTTTCCTGCACCAGCATCAACCTAAATAGTCCCCTCTCTCTCCCAGTCACCTGGGCAGTGGAGGGATGGCTCGGTGTCCCCATGCTGACCTGGTCTGAAGCTGCTACAGCAGGTTATGCTCCAGGTATCTAGCCCTAAAGGGGCCATACACCTTTTCCTACCAGCCAGACAACGCCCCTGCCGCTTAATGTATGGTGAGGTCATTCTACACCTGAGCTGCTTCTTAATTGGTAATGTAATTATCAGCATCATCATATTGCTTCCCACTAAGCATTTTCAACCATTTATCACAATGTTGATCTTTATTTTAAATATAAATCAGGCAATCATTTATGTCTTTTATGGTCTTTGTATTTATTCAAGAATATTTAACTGTAGACAAAAGGTGACTTATTCATTATTCATCCTGAACAAGGCAAGTATGGCAATTTGAAAAGCCTGACATTTGAGCTTTTTGCCAACACTAGCAAAATTATATCCTTCCCATTGTAAATCAATGAAGTAGAATCATTGTGCACAAAAGAATTAAATTGCCTTGTCACTTTAATAAGGCCACCTTATATACAACCTTCAACCAATGCCATTGTGCAGAGAAGGGGTGCATCCTTTGCCTCAGCTGCCTTAGATCTCAGTAGGCTTTCCAATTAAATGAACATCCTTTTAGTCTTTCACTCCACTCCACTCTTCCTCTTTATTGAGAGGCAATGTCAGAATGTCATAGGCATAACTTGCTATCAGTGGCGTGCACACATCAATGCGAATTAACTTCCCCCAACTCGGGCTTTCTTTTGGCAGCCTTTTAACTTGTTTATCAATTCCAAATTATTCCAGAACTCCAAGGAAAGGGATTTTTATTTTAAATCGTCTACTGTTCTTGGATAAAAACTACAACGAAATAGACATTTGCTGAACAAGAAAACTATACAAATATGAGCATCCTTTGCCTGCAATGTAGATAATGCAAAACGGCAAAGAAACAACATGCTCAATCAAGCAGAAAACAAGCGGCATGATCCAGAAAGGGAACAACTTTGTATATTGTCACTTCACAGGCTAGGACTCTATTATTATAATCAGACCTATTTTTTTCCATCCCACACCCTTTGGATGCATTTCACACCAAGAATGGAAACCTTTAGCCAGCCATTTCCAGTCTCTAATATGACTCTCCAGAACAGCTATTTCATAATTCAACAGCAGGCTGCTGTCTGCCGTAATCCTGCTCCTGCCCCCACATCTAATGTATACTGGTGTCTCTACTGACTGAAAGAGCAATTTCAAACTCTATTTTTCCCAATAGGATAAAAAAGGAAACTAGCAAAAGAAAGCTGTGTGTTAATAGCCAAACCACACTAACCTGAATAAATCTTTATATTTGAAAAGCATGTACAAAATATAGTAACATTATAGTTGTTTAGCGTCTCAATATTCCATCCTGTTTTGATAGTTTACTGAAATATGCACAGTAAAGAAAAAACACATCGGAGTATAGTAACTGGTGACAACAATATTCTTGATGCTGTTAACATTTTGAGTTTTAGTTGGGAAATGTTAATACCAAATGACCCCATTTTCTGAAGGGTATTTTAAGGAGACCAAGCAATTTTCTGTAATATGGTTACCATAGTGATTGGCCCTTTAAAAAAGACTGGGGGAAAAAATGGATGTACGTCTGTAATCAACCAGCGACTTCAACAACAAATGGTTTAATACAGCAACACTTTTGATTTAATTTTTTGCAGGAAAGATACTGCGTTTAGAAAGTCAAGCATAAAAAACTATTAATGGGTGGAAAAATAGGACTTCTTTTATAGAAGATTTATGATGAGTTGGAAGGTCTGTTCCTTGAAAAAGATATTTGTCCACAGTATCTATCCAGTTTTTTCTTTTTTAGAAACAACTTCATCATATATACTGTAGTGAGTGAGCCATGCAGAGAACAAAGCTTGAGATACTTGTGAGATTAAAAGAACTTCTGCCTTTCATGCTGCTCCTCATCGTTGGCCTTTCACAAAGTCTACTTTAAAAATAAAAGATTTTTTTTTAAAAACCACCAGTTTAAACATGTGCCTCCATCGGTCTTGCAAATTAGGAAGAAAATTCACAAGCCTACTTACTTAGCGAGGTTCTTGGGTGTCATGACCACGTGGTGTCTAAGTGCCTATATGAGAACCAAAATCTGAGTAGGTTGCTATTACCATTAGGATGTCATTACCCTACCTTGCTGTAAAGAAGAGAATTTTTAAACAGCTAATGGTATTTTACTTGCCATCACAAACATTTTATTCATGAGCCATAAGAATTCTGCAAAGACTTAAATATCACTGAAGAGAATAGACTCCCTGGGCTTGATCCTTCTCCTACTAAGTGCTTGATCCAAAACCATTAAAGTCAACCAGAGTCCTTTCATTGACTTCCCTGGGCTTTTGGTCAGGTTCTCATAATTACTTCATATCAGTGCAACTCCCACTGACTACAATGCTATTACTCCTGATTTGCACTGCTAAAGTCAGAATCAGGCCCTTGCTGATTTGCTTGTACTTCAAACTGAGAGTCACTATGTGTTTAATACCGTTTTCCCTATATGTAATAATGGTTACAATGTGAATCTGAGTTTAAATTAGAGCTGGTTGAAATTTTTTCAAAACTGTTTCCTTTCAGAAAATGCAGTTTCATCAAAATGGAAACATTTGGTGGGAATGTGTAGACTGCAACAAAATTTCCCACAGGAAAAAGTCAAAAATAAATCATTTATCCCAGAGCGAAGGCTGCATTGCTGTCCTTAATCCCCATCATCTTGCGCCCCAATTATGGATTTGAGCTATGCATACACTAGAAGAGCCATGAAAGGAAGGGAAACCATAAAGACGAGCTGCTCCTCCCCAATTCTAGCTCCCCTTCAAGCCTGCAGGCATCCTATTCTACATCTCTTCTGTGGCTTTTCCAGCAAAGCACGATTTTGGCGTACGGGTCACGGATATGATATCTACAGTTGATTCTTTATGACTGTAGTGGACTCACAGTTGTGCCTCCCCCTCTGGGTCAGAGGGAAGCCACACCACCTCACTACATCACTGGGCTCATGGCCTAGTATCAGGGGGAATCAGCAAATTAGTGGCTAGTGTCCCAAACCTTTTAGCAGGCAGAGCAAATAAGCACTTAGGCAAGGATGAGCTAGCATGCGGTCTATCGTCCTGGCTCTGGTGGGTGACAGACAAATGCAGGCTTCGTGGCCTATGGTGGGGAGGCTGTCACTGCAGGGGTGGGATGGCAGGGGTAGGGGGACGCAGGTCCACCCGATTCCACTGCGTCCCAGCCCAGGGCCCTAACAGTGGCGGGGTGTCCCATCACTGGGTCAACGGGGATCCTCCCGCAATACGCTGCCCGGCTGTTAAGCCACCACACCAGCAAACTGAAGTCTGGTTTCCCTGGGCTACTTCCTACCAGAGTTCCAGATCAGGCTCTATAGTCTCAGGATCCTCTGTTTCATCAGGGTACTCAGCCGTCAGCAGTTCCTCCAGCTCCTCCCTGGCCTCGGTCCTCCCTGGGTCCAGGGCACCTCCTGGCTCGGCAGCAGAGATGGCAGGCTGTAGCGAGCAAGACACATCTGTCTCCTTCCCTGGCTCCACTCCAACTGAGGTAGGGGCTCTTCCTTTTGTACTTCCTGCCCCACCTCTCAACTTCCGGTGGGAGGGCTGAGCCCAGCCTGACTCCACCCACCCAGGCAGAGAGAGCGGTTCCTCCTACTCTGGCTCAGAGGGAGGTTACACCCCCTCACTACAAAAACCACTGATCTATCTGGGGCCTTACCCATACCCCTTGAAATTATGTCTGCTCTTGTTTGATAAAACCAAGTAGAAGGAGTACCTGGGGGCACAGGCAGCTAAAACATGGGCTCAAATGACCTGCTTTTGCAACATTGATTTGTGCCTGTTTCAGACCAAAAGAGAAGGATTCAAAGATAGAGTAGTGCGGTCACAACTGTGGGTGAAATGATGGTATTAGCCTAAGAATTTTGAATAGGCATTAAGAAGAGTTACAGGGATGAACAGAACAAGATGTTACCAAGTGAGACCGATGTTAAACAACCCTTAAGAAGGAAACAGAGAAGTATGGGGAATAAGGGAAGAAGTAAGAAGTAGTGAGACAGGATTAGGGAAGGGTAGAGATAACCATGGTTGACAATCTATGGCCTTTTCTATCTTTGCATTTTCCATTAAATGACTGCCAATTAACACATGCTAACTAATAGAGACACCTCACAAATATTAGCTCCAGTTGTTATCAATCAAATAAGAGGTGTTTCTGCATAACTGAAAATTCAAGGCTAGACTAGGTCCTACAGGTCTAAGTGATTCCTAATCAGAATTCTATCAAATCGGTTGCTAGGAAATCCCACTGTTTTCTGTTGGATAATCTCTCTTCATCAGGTGACAGAAACACACCTTTTTTGTTAACGCTGAAATTATCACCCCCCGTTACCATTGTGATGTTATCTAGGAAGCACATACAATGGACAAGGAACCACATGTGACAGATGCTAGCCATGTCACATAATGTACTACTGGAAAATTCCCATATATTACAGTGACAAGGACAGTATAGGAACTTGAATAAAATAGGCCACGTTGATCTCAGCAAGATAAATTAAAAAAAAAACCATTTGTGACTGCAGATAATGGTGCATCCATTATATGCCAAAAAGCAATTTAGTTTTTTCTGAAGAGTTTGCTTTCACCAATAGCGAGGATTAGCATGTTGCTAGCTCATCCAGATCAGTCAGTTTCATAAAAACCAAAACACCATTTTTCCCCAAATACCAGCCAATTGCTTGAACATTTGGCCAAACAAAATTGTTATTTTTTAAATCTCAAAGCATCAGTTCATTTTCAAGGCATTAAAGACCAATTTATAATGAGAGTGTTTTATGCTGCCAATGTTGTTGCATTACTTTGACTTTGATCTGATACCACCCTAACTTTGATCTGATAATCTGGTAATTTTATGTCAGGAACATGATAGGATGGTGGAATGTTCTGAGAATGATTACTAAAGTCTGCCTTTATAAAATGAGTATTGATTTTGTGGATTTGTTATCTGCCAGTAAACAAATCCATTAAATCATTTTTACCTTATGAGCTCCAGGTGAGTATTGAAAAGAAATCTAAATTAAATCATCAGGACATTAAACTCTTTTACTACCATGTAAAATGCATTTCATTTTCCTAAAGGGTTCTTTACACTCAATAGTAAACAACACTCTACACAGATATTCAAGCAGAAACTCAAGGGAAAAGGAAAATTATGGGTGAGATTTTGAGAAGAGAAGTGGCTCTGTTATAAACAGAAGAAATTACAGAATTCTAAATAAATGGGGCAGTCCAAATGAATTGCTGCTTCAGGCCCTCTCTGGAACTACGACGAGTCACTGGTAGGAATGCCTTGAGTTTGTAGCAACCCTACAGTGCCTTATACATAATTCTGACATTTTACAAGCATTTGGTTGTATCAATAGGTCATAATACTTGAGATGAAGAATTTAGTTTCAGGTCCATTTTAGCCAGCGGCAGCTATCTATAATTTCTTATC
Organism: Mauremys mutica; assembly: GCF_020497125.1. Lineage (NCBI taxonomy): Eukaryota > Metazoa > Chordata > Testudines > Geoemydidae > Mauremys > Mauremys mutica. The sequence continues at coordinate 255,878,980 of NC_059072.1, forward strand.
TCCAGAATAACTGAGTTGGTACAAGAGCTGCAGATGCAACAGTTTAGCCAGTCTCCCTGGCTCAATCCAGTAGCACAAAGTTTCATATTTGTCAATGATTCAAAGCCATCTGCTCCCATCAATAGTGCTCAGCATCACGGTACACATGCTTCAGAATGCACCAGAGCAGCCATAGATGTAAAGTGTGCTGCCCTGATGCAGCAAAGTGTGTGTGTGTGTGTGTGTGTGTGTGTGTGTGTGTGTGTGTGTGTGTGTGTGTGTGTGTGTGTGTGTGTGTTTTAGGGAGAAGGAAGACTGATAACCAAGCTTTCAGGCAACATTTTCTCACTTATGGACAAATTCAGCCTAGTTACACTATTGATTTCAAGTGATTAACTGCATTTAGCTAATAGCGTAGTCACACCCTATCGGTGGTGAGCCCTGGAGATGGGACACACAGGGTGCCAAGTCTACAAGCACAAGCAAGGGGGAAGATACAAAATGAGGCATTACTAGCCTAGTGAAAACCCATGGATAGTTTGGAAAGCCAGGTAGACAACATATGGACTACATTCCGTGATGGATAAGTAGCTAGTTAAGGTGAAAGAGGATGAGTGTGACATACTCCCACATCTTAGAGTGAGAAAATAGTCAGTGTGCAGCATTTTGTATTTCCTGACGTGTGATAGAGCCAAGATTTTCAGAAAGATGAGCCTAAAGCTAAGCTCCAAAATCATTATTTCTCCTCCCAAGTGGCCTAGCAGATCACATTGATTTGCATGGGAGGTAGTGGGTGCTCCGCACTTATGAAAATCAGGTGACCTACTTAGGAGTGCTAAATATGGGTCTAGGAGCCTAAGTTTAGGCTTTTACTTTTTCAGTCTTGGCCTAAGGATTTTGAAGCACAGAAGAGAAAGAGCATTACCCTAGTGTGACCGAGTGCACCTGTAACAGAGCACACCTGGCCCTCCTGGCTCCTGCCTCTGCTAGGCTCCAATAAAATCACTCTGAGACCCTCAGGTTCTGAAACCATTGGTGCTTTTATTTACAAGTTTGTGCTCCCATCATCTTCTCACTATACAGCATGCACAGCTCTGGGTTCCTTGTGTCTGAACGAAGGAGGGCAAGGCTTTCTCCCTTCCTGCACTCCCTCGCTCTCCTCCCCCCGCTGCCTTCTTCCCAGCCTCTTATATAGCCCTGGGCTAATTGGGCTGGCAGCTGGCTCTCATTCCCCAATTGGGGCAGGTTCTTTCCAGCCAGCTCCACTTTATTCACTTAAATGGGGCTGGCATGGCAGGGGGCTGATTCTGCAGTCCTCCTGCTCAGCACCCTGTCACAGCACCCCTGTATTCACACCCTACACACTATTGTAATAATCTTTATGCCTTGGGAGGTATCATTTGTAAACTAGTAACTCACCGATCAATAATATCCTGGTGAAATGTATGTAGCAACATTATATGTAAAGTTTTGAACATACACTGAAATGATGACTGAAATGTGTTTATCAGACAAGTCTGGGGCGTGGGTAAACCAGTTTCTCAAAGACAAAGGACAAGCTGATGCTTCTAGTCAGGTGTCATCAAAGTTAACTGGCAATCACCTGTCAAGTGGCCGTTCTTTGGCAATGGAGCAGGGTAGGAGCAGATCGATCTTCATTCTAACAAACAACAACATGGAACTTCTTTTACCGCAACACTGTGTATCCCCTTCCTCACAGTAGGAAGGAACTTTATCTAAAGGTAACCCTCAGGCAAATGCATTTCAAATGGTGACTGGACTATAAAAGCGAGGGGTAAAAACACCCCAGAATCTCTCCCCCTCTGCCCCCACCCCCAACCTTTCACCTCAGAAAACAAAGGAACAAGCCTTTTGGCTTTGAGATAGATCCTGACATGAAGATTTGGTTAGCAGTGCTGCTGGGAACACTTAGTAAGGATTTTACCTTGAACCAAATCTAGTTTGTTAATTTTAGTTACTGGAAAGCCTTTTATCGTTATTTCTCTTGTAACCATTTCTGACTTTAATACTGTATACTTTTACTAGCTTAAAATCTATCTTTTTGTAGTTAAACAAACTTTGTTTTATTTTTTTAACCAAAACGAATGCAGTGTTGTATTGAAAATGAACTGTTTGGTAACTCCAACTGAAGTAGCATACTGTTGTAAATTAATGCCTTACAGGGGCAACAGACTTCTAATATCTGAACTGCCCAGGAGAGGAGTGGACATTGCAGAACACACATTTTGCGGGGGGGTGGAATTTGAGACTGGGAGTGTGTTGGGGTCACCTTGCAGGTAGTAACCAAGGCTGCTGGAAGCCAGAATGTGGCTGGAGTGTTGCTGACAAGATTCTGAGATCAGAGTTGCTGGACCAGTGCTGCAGCTATCGACAAACACTCAAGGTGTGACCTACATGCTGTTTGGCACCCCAGGTTGGGAGCTACAACAACAAAGCATTGTGAGGCACCCAAGATTTGCAGGGCATATGGTGACACAACCCCTCACTGGTCTGGATTGCTCTCCAGAACATGACAACTAGTCCAGCTACAAAGTGATAAAGGCATGAATAAAGATGTTAGCAGAGACAGAATAAAGGTAAGGACAATTCTGGCTTTGTTACAGAAGTGACGATTAGCAGATTTACAGACAAGGGAGGTTTGAGGGGAAAAGTTTGGAGTCAAGGATAACTGAGATTTCTGACCTTGGCAGCGATGATGTGTGAATTAAGGATAGTAACAGAGTCAGAGACCCAAGACAAATGACTTTTTTTAGAAGGATTTCAGTCATTGAAGTAGGCATTTAAACATAATCTCTTTTCAACAGCCTTGTCAAGGATGAAGAGGAATCTCACACAAAAGTGATACATTCAGAAAAGTGAAAATGGCTCACGAAGGAAGGAAAATATGCAGAAGTAATGCACCTTGAACTGTTGAGAAGAGTTTGGCATGTTACTAAAGATTTCATTATCTACAATAAGTAGGAAGTCAGGGTTAGAAAATTTAAGAGTTGTGAGCATGAACAAAAAAAAGTGGTATGAATATCACACTATGTATGTGGGCAACTTATTAGAATTTCATGTAGTCCGTGTTTATCACAATACAGATACATTTTAAAAAAGTGGAGGAAAAAGCTGCATCTACTTACTTCAAGCTTCAAAGAAAATGAAAAGATGGATCAATTGGAAGCTTCTTTTCTTTTGTTACGAGTGTGGGTGTCAGTTAGTTATTATTAAAAGTCACTTAAGAATATTGGCAAGAAGGAGAAAGAACAGATTCTTGAAGGAAGTAGGTTGAAAGAGGAGAATGAGGTGGCGAGGCTTGGGAGATAAGAGACAGACTGTTCCAGGCGCAGAGGTCAACACGGGAGCAGGTTTTTTAAAAAGCAAACTGAATAAAACAGAAACTCCATCTTGTGGGATTGTATTGACACCTACATGGTCATCAGCAGCATTGGAACATTTAGATCCACAGCACAGACCTCAGCCTCTTGTGCAAAAAGAGTAATTGAAAGCATTAGTAAATTGCAATTCTCTGTGGACCAGCACTAGAGAAGTGTAAGACACTGTGACACTGGGTTTCGCGCATATTTGCTGACAGCAGAGGAATGGTGAGACTCAGGAATCTGGTGAGAGTGTGTTTTAGTAGCTCAAGACCCCTCAGACCCTTCAAGCCTCTTTCTATCCCAGTCCTGTCTCTTCCTCCAGTCTTCTCTGGCTCCTCATCCCAGTCCCAATCTTCTTGCCCAACTAGTCCCAGTCCACCCTGGCTCTGCATCTGATCCTTTTAGTCTTCCCCTCAGCCCAGTTCCAGTCTCAGTCCCAGCCTCTGAGCTCCTCATCCAATCTCAATCTCCCCTTAATCCTCTCCCAATTTAAGGTTACTCGTCCCAGTCTCCTTTCCCATCCAGTCCCAGGTTTTGCCCCCCAGGCCAACTTCCATTCCCAGTCACTCCTGCCTGCACAGGCTTCTTGTCTTCATTTCCCAGTAATTCTCTTTGTCAGCATCAGATTTTTTTTAGGTTACACCCAGCACCTTCTGAGAATTTTGCAGCACTTTAAAACAGTCACAAATTTAAGACTCACTACTCACAAATTGAGCAAAATAAAGATTATGTGATATTCCCTTCCCTTATTCAGGGAAGTCTAAAGCGTAGTGTTAATGGCTGAAACACTATTAATCATTCAACAGATGGACCAATACTAATCTAATGTGGGTTTAGTAGCTCCTGATCCTCCTCAGAATCCCCATGGAGGAATAAGAAATAACTCGATTTCAGAATTTTCAAGAAACATTGGCTTATTGACTTAGATTCAAACACAAATACTAGGACTGGGAGCCAGTCTAGGTGATCCCTAGGGAAACTAAAATCATTGCAGGCTCTCTGAAGTACAGTTTATTTCCCTTCTTCAAAAGGATGCTGTGAGAATCAATGTTTCTGAGTACTTTTCCTCCCCCAAACAAGTGCACAGCGCTACCCAGCGTTATAATTATCAGCTGGTCACTGAACATCTGGTTCACAAACGGCATTTTTGAACAACTCTAATGTGTGGAGAATGCCTGGTAAAACATTTTTAAAAGGAGGCAAGCCCCTCATAGTCACCTAGCTCTTGTTCAATTGTCAACATGTGTTATCCAATGTTTTAAACCCCACGTGCACCTAGTCAAACACACAGATGGGGAAAAAAAGAGACATTCAACAATAAATACTTGCAAACCAAAGACAACAGTGGGGTTTTACTGCTCCCAAAGAACCTTTCTTCTCCGTATCATAAAAAATCTGGAAGGAAGAGTAGTTTAGTAGTCAAGACACACGAGTGGGATTCAGTAGCTCTGCCAAAGGCTTCCTGTATGACCTTGCACAAGACACTTACCCTCTCTCAGAGAAATTACGCATCTGTAATTCAGGGATAATAATATTTCCCTATATCATGAGGATAAATTCATTAATGTTTGCAAAATGCTTTGTGAAGCTTTAATAAAAGTCACTTTATAATGTGCCAAGTATCATTACTATGCCACACTGTTCTGCCACTCACACATTAAAAATCATGTATTGAATTGAAAGATCAGATTAAAATGAATTTAAGGTAGCCAGAATGTAAGATTTATAAAAGGCAAAAGAAGGTACTCAGTAAAGATAATGACAATGTGTCTGTATAGTTTACTCCTGAGGGAATTCTGCATCAAAAATTAAATTCTATGCCAAAAAAATTAAAAATTCTGAGCACAAAATTTTAAAATTCTGCAAATTTTATTTGTCAAATAAATGTGGAGGCTCCAGCATAGCAGTGAGGAGCACAGGCCACTGGCTGAATGGAGGCAGAAGATCACCAGATCCTGACACAGCACAAGGGCCAGGCCTGCCCCAGAAATGCCCCAGAGGCTCTGCCCCTCCATGCCAGGTGCACCAGGTGTGGGCAGACAGGCTCAGGCCAGCAGGATCCAAGTAGGATGACCAGACAGCAAGTGTGAAATATCAGGACAGGGGGTGGGGGGTAATAGAAGCCTATATAAGAAAAAGACCCAAAAATCAGGACTGTCCCTATTAAATCGGGACATCTGGTCACCCTAGATCCAACTGTTGAGGGGCTTAGTGTGGCGGTATACAGGTGTGGGGTGAGAGGGTTCTGTGTGGGCCAATCTGGGTGTGGGCAGCTCAGTGGTGGGGGTGGGGGGAATCTGGATGCACAGGGACACATTGGGGGTTCCTGGTGCAGGGGCAATGGGACCCAGGTGATGGTATTTGGGGCTCAGCAAGGGGGTCTGGGTGTGGGGAGATGGAGCTCAATCGGGTGGTGGACCATCTGCAAGGGAATGGGGATTGTTGGGGTGGGGGTTCTAGTGGCAGGGAACTCAGCAGGGGATGGGCTGGGTCCAGGGGTAGGGGTCCAGATGCAGGTGGGAGGGGTTTCACAGGGGTCTGGATGCAGAGGAGTGGAGTTTAGCGGGGTGTAAGGTCCAGGTGCAAGGGAGGGGGGACTTCTTGGTGAGAGAGACTCCTTGAGGTGGTCCAAGTGCAGGGGGATGGGGCTCAGTGGGGTGGGAGTTTGTGGGGGGCTCAGCAGAAGGCGGGATGGGTGCAGTGATGTGTGTCTGGATGCAGGGGCAGTGGGGCTTGGTAAAAATGGTGGTCTGGATCCGTGGGGAATGGGGCTCAGCAGGGGAGTCTGGGTGCAAGGGGGCTCCAGATGCAGGGGGTGAGGCTTGGTGAGGTGGGGGTTCAGGTGGAGGGGCTTCAGTGGGGGGTTCTGGCTGCATGGGGGTGAGGCTCAGCAGTGGGGACAGGGCATGATGGGTCCAGATGCATGGAGTTTGGGCGGACAGAGGAGCAGCTTCCCGTACAGTGACTGACGGGTTGGATCACAGAAACCCCCTTGGGTGGCAGTTCCCAATGTGCCAAGACTACTTCTACCCCTGCTTTCCCTGCCAGCTCAGGACCCCAGCACCCTGTCTTGCTGAGCCAGACACTCCCATCTGCTCCAACACAGACCCAGGGTCTGAATTACTTGCCCCAAAGCTGCAGACCTAACTGAAAGCAGCTCACAGAAATGTTCCTGCCTTTAACACTCAGATGCCCAACTCCCAATGGGGTCTAAATCCAAATAAATCTGTTTTACCCTGTATAAAGCTTATACAGGGTAAACTCATAAATTGTTCGCCCTCTATAACACTGATAGAGAGATAGGCACAGCTGTTTGCTCCCCAAGGTATTAATACATACTCTGAGTTAACTAATAAGTAAAAAGTGATTTTATTAAACACAGAAAGTAGGATTTAAGTGGTTCCAAGTAGTAACAGACAGAACAAAGTAAGTCACCAAGCAAAATAAAATAAAATGCGCAAATCTATGTCTAATCAAACTGAATACAGATAAGATCCTTACCAGTTCCAGGATGCTGCCTTTTACAGACTAATCTCCTTTTAGCCTGAGTCCAGAAATCACTCCCACCCCTTGCACACTGTCCTTTGTTCCAGTTTATTTCAAGTATCCTGGGGGGTGGAGAGTCTGTTACTATTGTATAAGCTTTATACAGGATAAAATTGATTTGAGTTTAGACCCCATTGGGAGTTGGGCATCTAAGTGTTAAAGACAGGATCACTTCTGTTAGCTGCTTTCAGGTAAACCTGCAGCTTTGGGGCAAGTAATTCAGACCCTGGGTCTTTGTTGGAGCAGACGAGTATGTCTGGCTCAGCAAGACAGGGTGCTGGGGTCCCAGGCTGGCAGGGAAAGCAGGAGCAGAGGTAGTCTTGGCACATTGGGTGGCAGCTCCCAAGGGGATCCAACCTGTCACAGTGACCCCCTCCACCCATGACTGAGGAGCGACAAGGGCAGGAAGGGTGGGGGCAGAGCTTCCTGCAGTTGGTGGAGGTTTCTGACCCAGCCCAGACCACTCCTTGCAGGGGAAGAGCAAGTCCTGTCCTCCCTCACTCCCAGCCCAGCCGGGACTAGCAGCTGAGCCAAGTGCAGGGTAGGAGTCACCGGCCAGGGCATCCCCAGTCCCATCCCCCTATACCCAGTGATTTACCTGTCTGCTGGCTGCTCCGGGTGCCTGAACCAACATGCCTACGCTGCTGGGGAGGGGTGTGAGATCTGTCTTGTGGCTTCTCTTTGCTTCCCCATCGGTCATTTTTCTGCAGGGAAGCAAAGAAATCTGCAGAGGACATGAATTCTGTGCACACATAGCGGCGCAAAATTTAGTTGTAGCATTTAGCCCTGGGTCTCATGGACATTGCTTATCTTAACATGTAGATGCAAAAAATTTTATGAACTAACTGTAGATATCAAGTTTTTCTATACCAGAAAGTAAAGAAACTTTTATATTCAAATAAGCAAAGAGGTATCGTGGTGCAATGTATGTTTATCACATACAAAAATATGTTAAAAGAATATTAAGATTACAAAGTCAAGCACTCATCCAGAAATGTCAGAGGGTTTCATTCTGGCCCCAGGTGAGCATGCATTTTGATATGGATTGGCATTTCCAAAACTGACTAGTTCAATAGGAGTTGTGTGTCTAAATCCCCTAGGTCAGCTTTGAAAATCTCAACCCTAGACTTAAATGATATGACTACATGCTATTTTTCTCACAGAACCCCTCAAAAGCATTTATAACATAATGTGACAGACCCAGACCAGTGGGGTACAGGAGTCTGGTAGAGGGCAAATATACTGGTCACTGGATGAGTAGTTTTCTGTTCCCTGAGTGACCAGAGCAGGGGCTGCACTAGAGTAATCAGGAACGTGCTAGAACCAATTAAGGCAGACAGGCTGATTAGAACACCTGCAGCCAATCAAGGCAGGCTAATCAGGGCACCTGGGTTTAAAAAGGAGCTCACTTCAGTTTGTGGTGCAGGTGTGAGGAGCTGGGAGCAAGAGGCGCAAGGAGCTGAGAGGGAGAGGGTGTGCTGCTGGAGGACTAAGGAGTACAAGCATTATCAGACACCAGGAGGAAGGTCCTGTGGTGAGGATAAAGAAGGTGTTTGGAAGAGGCCATGGGGAAGTAGCCCAGGGAGTTGTAGCTGTCATGCAGCTGTTACAGGAGGCACTATAGACAGCTGCAATCCACAGGGCCCTGGGATGGAACCCAGAGTAGAGGGCGGGTCTGGGTTCCCCCCAAACCTCCCAACTCCTGATCAGACACAGGAGGAGTTGACCTGGACTGTGGGTTCCACCAAAGGGGAGGATCTCTGAGGCTAGCAAATCCGCCAATAAGCGCAGGACCCACCAAGGTAGAGGAGGAACTTTCCCACAGTAAGCATAAGTTGGAGTCTGAATGATGCAAACTAATGTGTCTAAACTAAAGGCACTGTGGATTTTTTGAACTGATGTTTTCAAGGCTTCTGGTGAGGTTACAGCATAGTTTTTTAGCAATGGACCAAGATGCTATTAAAATGAGAGGAAGTGTGTATATATAGAACACCCAAAAACTGTTCATGGGTTACACAGAAAGGACAGTGATGTTCAATCACACCTCTTTTTGACATTTTTAGATTTAGTGCTAACTGGCAAGGGGATTATAATAACCTGATCTGGTATGTACATTCTGGTTCACCAAAGTATGTCATAGGAGATATTAAATGAAAGTGAGGATCATGCCAGTCATCAAAATTGTTGTGAAATGTATGTACAGATACTATGTAAGGAGCTGTGTATGTATACTTAAAATGTGTTTTAAAGTCTGTATTAAGGTAGAGGTGACAAATAGGTTTTCTGTCAGACAACAGGCTTTTATTTGCCTATCAGCTGGCATGTAAATTAAGCATTGTACACCAACATAATAGCTGTCATCTACATACAAAATCAACAGGGGTGTGTGAAATCAACAGGAAAGAAGCAGGGGCTTATAAAAAACAACCCACTGTCCAAGAGGTGGACAATGAACTTTGGGGATATAAACGGAAAGCAAGGAGATACCCCTTTACTCTGCACCTAGGAAGTAATCTGGCAGTGTGATTATATTCATGAAAATTGGATCTCCACCAGGCTGAGCTGAAACACTGCAGAGGACATTAGGGTGAGATAAATGTCTTAGTTTAGACAGAAGAATAGCCTACCAAGTTTAGGCTCTAAAAAGTGCACTGTATTATGATTGTTTTATATGTAACTCTTTAGTTTCCATTATCCTCACTCGCTATGTCTTGAATATTTGATAATTCTTTATTGTTGTTGTTTTCCACTATAAATATATCTCAGTTTTGTGGTATTATACAAGGCGCTGATCACGAGTTGAATCATTTAAGCTGGTATGTACATTGTTCCCTGAGGGACAACAGACCCAGTATTTCTGTGACTGTTCAATGGAGAAGAGGCTGGACACTACAAGGGAATGCTTCAAAGTAAGGGTTGGCATAGCCCAGAAGAGAGTGCTTGTGTGACTAACAAGCTGGTGGTGTCAGGGAGTGGACAACCAGTGAAGCACAAAAAAGTCTCCCGCTCACTGGAGGGAGTGGTTAACAAGGTGACTCACAGTCCTGGATACCCAAAGAACTGTCACAAAAGTACTGGCATATTTCCAAGTAGCATCTTCTGGAGCTTTGGGAGATAACACACACCACCCTCACCTTGGGAATGTCTTTGGCTGTGGACTCTGGGGATATATATATATCCAAGTCACAACCTGACCACTGATGACATTGGACCACTGCCACTAGATCAGCTGGATGCTAAACAACATTTAATATTTGGAATTTTGGATATTCCCTGTCCTTTGCATGTCATTTTTGTACCCACTTTGTTCTTCTTCTTCTTCTTCCCTAACCATGTGTGATGGAACAGATGGGCCCCACCCTGACAACCAGAAGGTTAAGGAGAACCTGTAGATACAGTTGGCCTTGCCCTGCTACACCTGCACCAAAGGTCAGGTCTGGAGAGGGGAGTTAAAAAGACAAGACCTAGCTCACTTCAGGGCTGACCACCAGAGCTGCCCGGAGGGGGAGAGGGCCAAAACAGGCAGTTTGCCCTGGGCCCTCCATTTAAGAGGGCCCCCAAACCAAATGGCATTGTGACCTGGCACACTGGGTCGCAGTACCACTCAGGGTTGTCCTGTCCACCCCTCCATCAGGCCAAACCTGAGTGGCACTGAGACACCACACACCAGGTCACAATGCCTGGATCAGGAAGCTGGGTCCAGCCCCACAAGACAAGGGTGAGTGCGAGGCAGACTCACTCTCTAACACACACACACACACACCCTCCCTCCCCTCAGAGGTAATTTTTGGAAGGGTGGGATTCAGTTTCAGATTTAGCCTGGTTGCAACACAGAGATTGAGCTAGCTTACCAGGCAAATAAGCCTCTGCCAATAGGGACACCCAGATCCTTGAGGATCAACAGAAGCATGGACTGTTTTGAGACAAGTCCTAGCTAGAAGGGCAGGTTCCCATTGAAGGTTCAGACAACCCTTTTTGAGTTGTGTTTTTAGTTCCTGATTTGCTTTGGACCGTAACAACCTAAAAGGGGTAGGACTAAAGACCAGAGGGCCTCACAGAGAAAGTAACAGACCAGCGGAGACTCGCAACTGGGTGAATCATGCCCTGATAGGCCACAGGAGAGTGCCACAGAGGCAACCCTGTCATTGATTTATTGTAAGCCGTCCTGAGATAATTTATGAATGCTGCATTTTGGCCTGGTTATTGAGATGTTTACCGTATGAATATATTGGTTTATTTCCAATAGGAGGTTGCCTGGAAAAACAGGCAGGAAGGGAAAATATGGTTCAAGACATTAACATTTTTGAGTTGTTAAGGGACAAAGCAGAACTATTCGTTTTGATGATTTTTGCCTCAGTCTCCAGTCAACTTATAAAACTGGTTTTGAGCAGGGAAGGAAAGGTCCATGAATGGCAAGGAACAACTGTAGCAGCATTTAAATAAGCACAAACTCTCAAGAGAGGAGCAGTAGATTCATAGATTCAAAGATTCCAGTTGTTCAGGGGAACCAGACTGAGACAAAGCTGGGGTGTCTGGAGAACCTAGGCCTGCTTAGGTCACCATCACAGGAAGGCCGGGCTTCAGCTAAGAGATAGACATGCACATGGGCGGTTGTTTTAAAATCCAACTAATAAAATAGACTGTGCTTTGGTTCAATAAGGTTGCCTCATCACTGCGTACCACTGGTCACACACCTAAAGGGAACAACTACAAGGTGCCCAAACTCAGCTGGACCTATGGGGTAACAACCATGGATACATAAGGTACCGTAGCCCGGGGTCTGGCTGAGGAATGGGAGAACTGCAAAATTCTGTCCCAAGATATATGAAGGTATGAAGCCGGGCACCTGAAGGGATGCATTCTGAGAGGGGGCGGGGAAAGATGCAGCTTGTCCTGCAACTATTACGCTATCTTTTTGGCTTCTGTCTAAGTCAGCTCTGGAAAATATCAAACCTCACAAAGTCATTGCCACGACGAGCACAACAAATTGACTGTTCTCCCCAAGGAAGACTTTTAGTATCAGCAGGAGACTTTTAAAACCCACCTTTTTGCCCTCTGAAAGACTTTGCTGACCGGGAATGAAAACATTTCCAAAATGAAAAAAACACTCATCTCTTGATTTCCATTCATTTTAATGGTGCTTTTTCTCCCTCTACACATGTGTGTTCAAGGAATACTTAAAAGGATGATTTTTGTAGTAAAATCAGGCCAGAGTCACAGTGCCCCCCAGACCACAGAGAAATTGGTCTAATATTGTAACAGTAAAGTGCAGGTTCCAGTGGGCATCTGACACCGCTGAGCCCAATAGCTCCTAGGTAAGGGCCTGGTCCAAACCCCTCTGAAGTCAACACACAATGACAACCAATTTGGGAAGTTTTGCTTTAAACTCAGGGCCGGTGCTTCCATTAGGCGACCCTAGGCGGTTGCCTAGGGCGCCAGGATTCGGGGGGCGGCATTTTGTGCGCTCCCCACGGGGCGCACGGGAGCTTCCGGTTCCGCTCCCGTCGTGCTGCTGAAGAAGGACCTTATGCCAATGTGCCATGGAAAACAGCAGCAGGTAATTGAGCAACTCAATGACTGCCGCTGTCGCCCCTGCGGCATTTCGGTGGAGGGTCCTTCTTCGGCGGCGCCGCTTCTGGCACCGCTCCTGTTTAAACTCTTTCATACAGGGACTTACTCCTAATTGACCAAGAAACGCTTTCCAAAAGTCTCCCTCCCCTATTGCCAGTTACAACATGTCAAATAAAGTATATAATGAAACATTAAACAAAATGTATTGTTGTAAAGAATATTTTAGGAGAGCTCTAGTGAGTGTTATACAATAAGATGCACTGTGCAAAATGGAGGAATGTACAATACCACAACTCCATATTACCACTGGATCTTTTTTTTCTTATTCCAGTTCTTCCAGTACCATCTTTCATTCATCTTCACCAGCATTTTGACTTTCACCTTATGCAAAAAGATCGCATTGTAAAAATAGCAATAGCCTTATTACTTACTTCAGCTTGCAACAGTTAAACATACAGTAGGTAATCGGTTAAAGTCAGCTTGATGCTTATGTAATGCAAGAGTTTAGCCATAGAAGATATACAGCATGGGCAGTGGCAATATGAGCTTCACCACAAATCCCCTTTGAACAACATGAAAGGACCACCTCTGGGTGAAAGAGGGAAGCTCAGTCTCTGTGTCAGTTCAAATTAAATAATGCTTGACTGGCATGGGAAGCTATGCAAGCGTTGCCCTAGTGACAGCATTGAAAGTTTTGTCAGTTAGCGCCAAGTTTGACAATGTGTTTTGGTGACAGTCATTTGACTGAGAACATAAACTCATTTCAAGCAGTGAGCAAAAATTGGAATTTCTCAGCTGTTTTATGGTCCTGCAGTGAAAGTTTTAAAAAGAACAGGCCCCCGCTCAGGAAAAGATCAAGACACTATGGCACCACAGTAGTGGACTTTGGTGTCCGTTGCTGACAATATGGTACCTTGGAGAGCACTATATTAACTTTTTTAAAAATTTTAACAGACACTGCCATAGCCCAGCCAGAGGAAAGTTGGAATGCAACCATGACATTTGTTATGATTTTACAGACTGGGCCAGTTTGGTGATCCAACGGTAATGCTGTGCACTAACCAGGAAACCTGGGTCAGTTCCCAGTTCTGGTCTTTTGCCCTCTAAGCTAGACAGTACTAGAAGTGCTTCCGCGAAAATTAACTTAGTCCGTTAGTGGAGAGCTTCTCATTTAAGTGTTTGCAGTGTTACTTGTTTCTCCAACTCTGTTCTCCTACCCTCCTTTCCATTTGCCCAATCTCATGCTTTTACATCAACCTAGCATTCTTCTATACAGCAATTTCTTTTACTTTTCAAGCAGCGCTACTGCACAACATGCAATGAGAGTCTCCAGGTATATCCATTATACTGGTGTAATGGAGTAGGAAGCACAGACTGTCTGTGTGGGGGAGGGGAGAGCCAGAGGTTTAGGTGAGATGCAGGAATTCAAACTGTGAGCTGAACTGGGCCTGGGGGAGGGGAGGTGACACCTCTGGCCAGGGCAGAGACAAAGGAAGGAGGCTGGGGAGAGAGGAGGGGCCGGAGGGGACTGACAGACTGAAGTTGGCTGAAGAAGAGAGGGGAGGCAGGGAGACCGAACTCTGATCCTCAGGGAGGGGGGGCTGTGAGGCCCCCCAAGATGGGGCTAACCGGGGGAATCCGGTTATCTGTGCCTGCAAGACCTGTGTTGGACTGTGTTCCTGTTGTCTAAATAAACCTTCTGCTTTACTGGCTGGCTGAGAGTCCTGGTGAATCGGCAGGGAGACCGGGGGTGCAGGGCCTGGCTCCCCCACACTCCGTGACAACTTAGTGTAATAAAAATATGGCCTTACTTTTTGAATCAGCAGAGCTAATTTTTTTTTCATGTAGTTGCTCTTTGTCTTCTTCATTAAAATCAGTAGCAGTGGGATACAGTTCTGGGGTATTTTTCTGTTGACTCATGTTCTTTCTTCTCCTTTTCTCTACCAAGAAGCTAAATGAAATGATTTCCTGATGTAATTGTTATAGCATTATTAGTTTAACAGCACACTTCAGACTACATGCAGGGAGAGAAAGGAGCATTGTCTCTTACTTAGGGCATGGAATTTTGAGCCAGGAATGCTGAATTCTAATTCTTCCTCAGAAACAACTCCCGCTGGGGTCCTGAGCAAGTCATTGTTTCCGGGTCTATAGAGGAGGGAGTATGATTATACTAACCACTCTACTTCACAGGGACGGAAGGAGGATTAGCAATTCATATTTATAGAGTGCTTTGAAGATGAACAGCGCAAAGTATTACCACCACTCTGGGTCAGTGTGGTACTGTACAAGGTGGTACAAGATGAGACTCCTCTCTTTCTGCAACACAACACCCAGGCCTTGAGTCAATGCCCCAGTTCACCTCCCTGTCTTGAGTCTGCCTTAACTGGTAATACAAAACCAGCAACATAACATACATGTCCCTGAGCATGGCTGTCCCCTAGATTCCTGCCTCCAGAAAAGACTCCAGCTACCTTTATCCCAGTTGGAGTTAATGAATCACATCTGCCACAAGTATTTATCACCAGGACTTCAGCATCTTTAGGCAGGTTTCTAACACTGGCTAAGAGGCTGGACAAAATAATAGCCCTGCCACAAGGGTGTTCTGACTACATGGAAAACACACTCATAGTATGGCTATCACTGAAGGTACGTAAAGATGTATGTTTAGTTTTTATACAAGTGTTTGTAATGGATAAAGAAAGATTCCCTCTAGTAATAAGGGAAGAGGGTTCTAGATCAGGGGTAGGCAACCTATGGCACGCGTGCCAAAGGCAGCATGCAAGCTTATTTTCAGTGGCACTCACACTGCCCGGGTCCTGGCCACTGATCTGGGGGGCTCTGCATTTTAATTTAATTTTAAATGAAGCTTCTTAAACATTTTAAAAAACTTATTTACTTTACATACAACAATAGTTTAGTTCTATATTACAGACTTATAGAAAGAGACCTTTTAAAAACGTTAAAATGTATTACTGGCACACGAAACCTTAAATTAGAATGAATAAATGAAGACTCGGCACAGCACTTCTGAAAGGTTGCCAACTCCTGTTCTAGATGAAGGCAAAGAGGTGTTGGTTAGGGCAGTGGTTTTCAAACTTTTTGTCTGGTGACCCAGTTGAAGAAAATTGTTGATGCCAATGTCCCAACGGAGCTGGGGATGAGGGGTTTGGGATGTGGGAGGGGGCTCTGGGTTTGGGGGGGCTCAAGGCTTGGGCAGGGGGTTAGGGTGTGGGGGGGGTCAAGGTTCTGGGCTGGGGTGCAGGTTCTAGGGTGGGGCCGGGGATGAGGGGTTTGGAGTTCAGGAAGGGGCTCTGGGTTTGGGGGGCCCAGAATTCTGGATCATGCTCTAGCTGTTTAAAACTCAAGTGAATGTAACAGACCATCAAATCCAGCCCTCTGCGTTACTATTCCCAGGGCAGAACTTGTGTGGAAGAGGGGAAATTTGACAAAAAAAGAAAGCTCTTTGCCATCCACCCACTGAACATGGCAGAGAGCATTTTCCTCAGTATATTCACAGGAAAATCCTCTACTAGAATTTATCAGAGAAGCTATCTGAGAGGTTGGTGTTTTTTGAATGAATGGGGGAGAACACCATATAAGGCTCTCAACTGGTTGATGTTTGTTTTTCTTGAACACGTGATCAGTCCCTTTAGGTCAGAATTCATGACAATGCCCAGCTGCTCTTAATAGTGAGAAGGCTGTAGATGCCACAGCAGAACAAGGCACTGGGGCAAGAGGAGGGGCCCTTCCTGCAAAAGCATTCCCCAGAACAAATGGAATTACCAAAAGTGTTTCATTATTTTAGATCATTCCATTGTATTTATGTTTCTTCTCTTTCGCTACTTGAGTCCTTAATTGTCTAATTTTCTACCCTTCCAACTTGAGGCACGGAGTGATAATGATCATATATTTTGCCTTAATGGATCAAATGAACCTTAGGTACCAAATCATATCATTTCCTACACATCAGCTGCATCAGAAATAAATCTAAAAACATCAGGGAGTTGTTTGATTATTTACCCTTCTCTGTTCCCAGATTATAATTAATGAAGCTGCAGGCAATCTGTCAGAAAACCAAGGTTAAGTGAATTGTGCTGATAGAGCAACTAACTATTCAAGGCTGATTTGCTTGAGTAAGCCAAATAATGCAAGTGACACATTTTGATAAGTGATCAGGTTTAACTAAATATTCTAGATGCTTACAAAGCTTTTGATGAGGTGACGGCTGTGTTGAAAATTCTCTTAATGCCCTTTCTAAACAGAAGAAATTGGTTATATATTACAGACCCTATATACACTATATTTCTAGGTTTTTATGTCAAGTAAACAAGCTTAAAAGTATTGAAGTTTGATGTTACACTTACCTAAGAGATACAGGGCTCTCTCAATTTAAATTCACACTTCTTGGAGCACAGCTTTCTCCTTCTCCTCAGCTTTCTATCTAGGTACTCATATGGCCCATATCACCAGAACTTCTTAGTCCCTCACAAACATTAGAGAGACATAAATGTCTCCTCACTCCTGTTAGGTAAGGTACAAATGGAGAACTGCACCTGGAGACATTAAGTGACTTGTCACTTGTCACACAACAAGACAATGGTAGTGCTGTGCACAAAACCCTGATCCTCTAAGTCCCAGTCCAGTGTTTTAACCATCCTTTCTCACCCTAAAATGTCGGCCAGCTATAGGCCACTAAACAGGTGGATACTCCAGACAACTCCAACAACCTACACACTTGTTGTAATGAATCAGAAAGTCACCACAGAAAAGGTAAATCAAAAGTAATATTATACAGACCCTAGCCTAAGCCTTCTCTCTAATCTGAGCTGGCCATATGGGACTATTTCTCCTTAGGACCAGTCTACTCAGACTCTGGCTTCATCTCCCCAGAGGCTATTCTCATCTTTCTTATGTACAGGGTGAAATCTAATGAACCATGCCTCCCATAGTGATTCAGAAGTAATTCACCTGCAGCTCCTAGGAGGCTACCAATATCTTCTGTCAAGATGGAATAAGACCGTCCTGTCATCCTTCTCTAAACTGCGTCAGTTGCAATGATCTCAGGATACCATTTCCCACAGTTCTTGGCATATCTCCCAGAAGCAATAGATTCTGAGAGATTTGAAAAGGCCTCTGGTGCCCGGTAGGACAACTATCTGTACTATTTCAATACAAACCATTTTTATTACCTTCTGCATTTGCTTGGAATAAGTCTAATCCTAATGAGTATGCACATAAGCCAGCTGGAGCACTTCTGTACCTGGACACAAGCTGGTTTTACAAGGAATTGAAATGGCTCATAGAAGGGTTAATTTCTTTAGGCTTCCTATATTCCTAAAAGCTTAAGTCTTTAAAATAAATGCATACTATGATCACCATCTGGCTTTCTGCTTGTTTGCAGATCTTTGTTCATGTATTCAAAGCTTTTATATAAAGCACAAAAAAGAGAGAGATTTAACCTAGACTTCCTTAATATCACAAGTCTTCTATAATTTCTCTCAATCCCTCCTTCAGTGGTATAGAGTTGTAATCAACCTCTGTCACCCTTTCTTCATGACTGAGAGGAGTTAGTCTCAACGAATCACCATCAAGCTTACATCGCACATTAAGGTGTTCAAAATAGTTTTGTTGTGGTTCATACTATAGATAATTCTCTGAAACACAGTGGTGTTCACTGAACATTCCCTGGGCGACTAACAGTCTTGCCTGTAAATCAAATGCCTCAGCACCTGACAAAATTCCCATGTATTTTGAATCAAGTTATGGGGCATTTTCATTTGATATTGTCCGAGTCAAAACAATTAAATTGATTTTATAACATCAAAGTACTCACCTGTGGAATACAAATAAAATGAAGGATCCCATGATGAGTAGTATCAAGATGATGAACACTTGCATGTATGCTGAAAAATAATTGCACTTTAGTGTCATCTAAAGCTGTCACAGATTTTTTCTTCTTCTTTAAATACTACTTGGGACAGCCTGCAGATTAAATACAGGAACAGCATGGAGAGTTCTGTACTAACTGCATGCACTAATCTTTGAAATACCAGCAGCTTTTTGCAGTCTATATGTGCTCTTCTTTGTAAGGTCTAAGACACTCAGCTGGTCTCAGAAGCTACTGTTTGGAGTCTCGATTTTTCTGCTGAGTATTGACGCCATTAAACTAAGAATCCGGATTAGTTTACCTTTTTAAAAGATTATTCTTTACCTCTCTCCTTTGATTTGCAAAGAAGACACGAAAACAACTTCAAAATGCAGCCAATTTTTAAAGGAATTCCCCTTCATACCTTTTCTCAGACATGTAGACGTACAGTAGCCATTGATGGCAATGTGTTTGAACTCCCAAGGTATTACAATAAATGTATATACACTCACCCAGAACAAATTTTTAAGAAAGTAGTTTATTCTGACCAGAACTCTGTTGGAAGTTACAATTATTGTACAATTAGATATTCAAGGGAAAAGTTTTAATTTTGATGAATCAGCGTTTTCCAACAAAAAGTTTGTTGCAAAATGTTCCAATCAGCTCCAATAAGGAGATGTGCCCGGTTCAGCACGTTCTCAAGAGGCCTACGTTGGCAAGGCTTCTATTGAACCCTTATGTTAAAGGTGTCTTGAACCCTGCTGCCTGCACCTCTAGGAAAAAAATCCACAGGGTTATAGTGTACCTGTTGCTACAGGGGAGCGTTCATCCCTAGGTCACTGAAAATAAACAGGGAGAAGTAGAAAAGCTATTTTTCACAAAGTGCAGACCAAATTATCAGGATGAAGGACTGGAGCAAACATACGTGGGCTGGAGGGAAGGAGGAAGATAAAATCATGTAAAAAACAAACAGCATGTAGGGGCAGAGAGTCTTCAAATGAAAAGTATCTAGAAATGGAAAATTAGGTCAGCTAGTCCATCCCCTGCTGTTAATACAGGATCATCTCCAGCTGTATGTTTACTAGCCTTTTGCCCAGTCTAGATTTAAATCTACCTAGTAAAAGTGATTCCACCACTTCCGTTATTTCACAGGCTAAACGATGTCACTATCAGAAAGCTTTTCTCAACATGGATCCCAAATGTCCCTTTTCTTAGTTTTGTTCCATTCCATTCCCCCTGTTTATCACACATACTCCCTCTCCATTTTATTATTGTTAAAATAAAAAAAAATCCTCTCCCTTCTTGGTGTTAAACTTTTCTATAGTATTTTCAGATTCCTCTCACACTTAGTTGTCACTTAGCCAAGCTATTCATATTTAGCTTGCTTAATGGTCCATGGTAAATCAATGCATCTAGTCCCATTAAAAAGTTCATTATTGCCTCTCTGAATACCTTTGACCATTTTCCGCCATTGTTTGCAGTGCTATTGTAGCCATGTTGGTCCCAGGAGACAAGGTGCATGAAGTAATATCTTCTATTAGAACAGCTTTTGTTGGTGGAAGATACAAGCTTTCAAGCTTCACAGGGCTCTTCTTTGGGCCAGGAAAAAGCAATCAGCGTCACAGCTAAATACAAGGTGGGACAGATTGTTAAGCATAAGGGGTTAACATAAATTGCAGAAGATCACTTAAAATGAAGTGCACAATTATCACCTTTGCAGGCATAGGACAAAGGAGGGTTAGTAGGTTACAAATTCTTGTAATGAGCCATACAACCAGTTTCTCTGTTTAGTCCAGAATTTTTAGTATCTAGCAGAGATATGAATTTAAGTTCCAAGACTCATCATTCGAAGGTGTTGTGCAGGTTTACTTTGAGGACGAGGACTGAGAAATCATATATAGTGATCACTTTGTGAAAAGTATTCGCTGTTGGGTAATAGGGAATTTTTGTCTTATTTTTCTGTGTGACTGCATTTGAGAGTGTAGTGATTGTCTGGTTTCAAACACATAGTTGTGGAAATTGATGCACTGGATAAGGTACACCACATGTTTTACAGGTATATGTAGGACCTATGGATCTGGAAAGGTGTATTCTGGGGTTATTGATCATTGTAGCAGTGGCTATATGTCTACAGGTTTTGCATCTATTGTTCTTGTAGGGAACACATGGAGTTGGTGTGTCTTGGTCTGTGGGGAGCTTGTGTCTGATGACGAGCTTTGAGAGTCTGGGAGGATTGTCTGAAGGCCAGAAGAGGGGGTTCAGGAAAAATTTCTTTCAGGATGGGGTCCCCATCAAGTATGAGTTGTAGTTGTTTGATGATACCCTGTAGGGGTTCCAATGTGGAGTGGTAGGGGTGTGTGGTCAGAGGGAGGTGTATTTCTGTATTGAAGCAGGTTCTTTCAGGGTATTTGGGTGGTCTGGTCCATGATGCAGCACACCACATGTTGTGTAGGACCCATGGATCTTGAAAGGTGTGTTATGAGGGGTGTTGCTATTTGTAGAACTGGAGATATGTCTGCAGGTTTTGCAACTGTTGTTCTGGCTGGGTCTGGTGCTGGTTTGAGTTTCTATCCTGATCTGTGGGGAGCTTGTTTCTGGTGATGAAATTGGCATTGGTGGGGGTTGTTTGAAGACCAGAAGAGAGGGTTCAGGAAAGAGGTCTTTCCAGATGGGGTCCCAATCAATGGGTTATAATTGTTTGATGATCCCCCATATGGGTTCCAGTGTGAAGTGGTAGGTGACAATTAGGGTATGCAGTTAGAGGTGGGTTTTTTTTAATATATTGAAGCAGGTTCTCTTGAAGTATTTGGGTGGTCCATTTCATGATGCGATCTGCTGCTGTGGTGAAGTGTCCTTGTTTGGTGAAGGCAGTTTTCCCTATTATACTGTAAGCAGGGTCTGAATGAACTCTCACCTGGCACCTAGCTGGGGAGGGAGAGAGACTTCAGGACCAAACTGTATTTACATGAACACACCTACTCTGCATAAGTATCCAGCAGACAGGAGCTGTGTGGGTCCAAGTGATCAGCTTTGGCTGGTGTTGAGTTACAGATCACTTTAATACTGAATGCAGGAGTAATGCAATGTTGTTATCTTCATTGTATGACTAAAGAGGAGTAGAACTGTACTGAGCTTGTCCTGATTGAGGGGTCATCCTCAGCTGAAAGGAACTTGCTAAGCCAGGAGCTTGAATGCCAGACCCCTGTGAAAGTAAAAGGAACAGGTGTCTCAGCCAGCAGGTCTGGACTCTCCCTAAGGGTCCCTGATCTGGTTTAACCTGTTCCTCCCCAGTGTTCAAAGACAGAGCTAAATAGGTTCATTAGAAGCCTTTTGTTATTTTAAGTAATCATTTGTGCTGGGGCAGTGTTTCTGCCCACCCTGCTGAGAATTAAAAATCATGAAGAGACTGACCTACAGAGGTCACAGCATGGGTGGCTGGTGGGAGTGGCTGGTGAAAGTGGCAAGCAGTCAACTGGTGTGGCTGCCAGGAACAATGGCTGGCAGGGTAGCCAGGCAGCAAGGAACAGCAGTTGGTGAGGCAACCCGCCAGAGCAAGTGCTCAGATGGTGGAGAAAGCCAGGTGCCTTCTTCCCTGGGTGGGAGGTGAACTCACACAGATGCACTTCTGAACCCTGGGTCCTCACTGATCAAGGACAACCACTGTGAGTGTGGTGAGGGAGCAGAGTGAGGCACAGAAAAGTTAAATGAGCTAACACAATGCTAGGAATCATTAGGAAAGGGATAGATACTAAACTAGAAAATATCATAGTGTTATTACATAAATCCATGGGGTGCCCACACCTTGAATACTGTGTGCAGTTCTGGCTGTCTCCATTTCAAAAAAGATATATTAGAATTAGAAAAAGTACAGAGAAGGACAACAAAAATGATTAGGGGGTATGGATCAACTTCCATATGAGGAGAGATTAAAAAGACTGGGACTGTTCCTCTTAGAAAAGAGATGACTAAGGGAGGTCTGTAACATCATGAATGGTGTGGTGAAAGTGAACAGGGAAATGTTATTTACCCTTTTACTTAAGACAAGAACCAATGGTCCCCCAATAAAATTAATAGACAGAAATATAAGAAATAAGAAATAAGAAAATACTTCTTGACACAATGCACCGTCTACCTGTGGAACTCATTGTGGAGGCCAAAATTATAACTGGGTGCAAAAAAGAATTAGATAAATTTATGGGGGATAGGTCCTCAATGGCTATTAAATGGTCAGGGATGCAACCCCATGCTCTGGATGTCCATAAATCCTTGACTCTCAGAAACTGGAAATGAATGACAGAGTATGGATCACTCAATAATTGCCTTGTTGTGTTCATTCCCTCTGAAGCACCTGCCACCAGCTGCTGTCATAAGATAAGATACTGGACTAGAAGGCTCATTGGTCAGCCCCAGTATGACTATTCTTATGCTCTTACATTTTAAGGTGTGTATTCCGGCGTTTCACCTGGTAGCATATTCTGTGGTATCTGAGTACCTGGCTGTAGATAACAGATTTCTTGGTGTGTCTGAGGTGGTTACTGGATCTGTGGAAGTAAGTGTGGTGATCCGTGGGTTTCTTGTATATAGTTGTCTGTAAGGTTCCATTGTGAAGCTGATCTTAGTGTCCAGGAAATTGATGCTGGTCAGGGTGTGTTCTAGAGAGAATCTGATGGATGGGTGGTGGTTGTTGAAGTTGTTATGGAACATTGTGAGGGAATTTAGGTCCTCTGTCCAGAGGATGAAAACACCATCAGTGTATTTTAGGTATATCATTGGTTTCATTTTGCATTTGTCCAGAAATTCTTCTTCAAGGTGGCCTATGAAAAGGTTGGCATATTGGGGAGCCATCCTAATACTCATGGCTGTTCCCATGGTTTGGACAAAGTGTGTGTTGTTAAATGTAAAGTTGTTGCGGCTGAGGATGAAATGGTTGAATCTGATGATGTGTTTGGGGTGGATGTCTGAGTGGGGTCCATTGTCTTGTAGATATTTGTGGTGAGGGACATTGAAGTACAGGGAGGTGACATCCATGGTGGCAAGGGTGGTGTTCTGAAGGAGGCTGTGCTAGACATTAAGCATGCTAGACTCAGAGACACTTGTTTTATGGCTTATTACAACAATTTGTAACCTACTCCTCCTTTGTCCTATGACTGCAGAGGTGTTAATTGCCCACTTCATTTTATGTGGTCTCCAGCAACATATGTTAACCCTTAATGCTTAACAATTGTGCCACCTTGTATTTAGCAGTGATACTCTGATTAATATTTTCCAGACCTGAAGAAGAGCTTTGTGAAGCTGGTCTCTTCCACCAGAAGAAGCTGGTCCAATAAAAGTTATTCCCTCACCCACCTTATCTCTCTCATACCTTTGACCGTACCTTTCTGACAATGAGGTCCTTCTAACACAACATTCAAGGTGTCATAGAATCACGTAAAAACAGTCTGTATGACAGGAGTACCACAACCATAGAGGCAGAGGCTATTTTCAGTCCACTATCTCACCTTTATGTCTTCTGGCATTAGTCATTTCAAGATTTTTCCCCCCCCCATTAAGCATGTGCTTCAAATTTCTTTCCTTACATTTTTGCAACCCTATTTTATGATTTTTCGGTCCATGTTATTTTCTACCTATCTTGTCCATAACACTTCTCTCATTTCTAACATGTCATCTTCTAGTGCTGTGGTTTTAAGTATAGGAAGCTGAAACCAGAGCTGAATTCTCAGAAATGTAAATAAGTCTAAAAAATTCAGGGTACCAATTGCAGAATATAAACATAAACATAATGGTGAAGGGGACTGAAACAGCTATGGCCACAATCCTTAATTCTCCTCCAAATTAGCAGATTTCTCAAAGATTAATAACATGCATAATTTAGTATCTAGGTCTTACATGCAGGGATTTCTTATGTAATCTGGGATTGTAGTATCTCCCTCAAAAATCATATATTGTGTCAGACCTACAGTTAGAGAAAGCTGGCACATCACTACCTGTCACAACAGATCCATGGAGGTCACTTTGTTAATAAATGGTATAGTCAATTGCTTGACCACACTTTGGTTCACTATAAAATATACTCAAGAGACAAAATAACCAATGTCCATTAAATTTATTGCTATAAACCAATAATATAGTACAGGAAAAAGATGTGTGCCACACCAGTCTCCAGAAAGCCAGCTTATGTAGTGAAATTAATTCACCTCACACAGAAGGTGTGCTCCCAAAGTTACACATTTCAGCTGGTTTTATTTACCTGATGATTTGAGTTACACATCTCTTTACATGTCTCTAAAATCCAGCCTGTTTATCCCAGTTCCCTAACTTCTTGGTCTGTTCCTTCCTTGCCTGTCTTTTGGCTACTAGCATTTCAGGGAGCGGTCCATGAAGGTACTTCCCTAGCTTGTACTAAGACAGAGAACAAACGTATCTTGATTTTTGACAAGTTTCCAATCTGCTTATGCCAAAGCTTACTTCAGCTAATGCAAGGCATTATAGGATACTTAGCACAAGAGAATAGGATTATAGTAAAGCTATAGGTCAATTTAGGCTAAATAACCGCTATGTTATTTGTGCTTAGTGAATACTAATGTATATATGGTGCAGATAATACATATTATTTTAGTACATATATTATAGTCAAGGTGACACCTTTGCCAAATTAATATGTGAAGCAGTAGTGAAGGCCTTCATATGTGATTTCAAGTGTTTTACCAAACTGTGTGAGCAACAATACATAATTAGCACAGCTAAAATTAATACACCTTGTAATACAAGCAAAGCTTTAAATGCAATTTCTCTTCAATGCGGGAAATATTATATTAAGATCCCCATCATAGATAAGGTCATTCAAGGCTTGTTTTGCCTTGTGAATGTCATTGCCAATTTGAATAATGTATGTGTATTTCTGACCTAGTAATATTTTTAAATTTAAAGTAGGTGGATTAATATGCATATTAAAAACAGGTAGGTAAGTTTCAACGGCATCCTGATATTAACCAAGTCAATGGAAAGACTCTTGTTCATATCACTTGGCCTTGGGCCAGGCTCACAACTTGCTCCCAAATCCTGCCACCTGAGGAATGCGAGATTTGGGCAAGGTACACAAAAGGAGAGTTAAGGTCACTTTAAAATTACAAACGAGGAGTATATCATATTGCTATTCTAAATACTTACATGGCACCGCTTTCCTGTAGCAAATTTGTTTATGGAAGCAACATCCTAATACTGAACACTGGACTCTTGATACATTTTGGGAACATATTTCATAAAGAGGAAGCTCACATACTACAAAAAAAACAAAACACGAAAAATAAAGCACCAGACTTAACATTAGCTTTTAATGTAATTCTATTGAAAGTAGCATTTTTCATTACACCATTAAAAGGGAAAATTTAGCTAAGATATAGAATAAATTAAATTTATAAGCAAACAAAATAAGACTTCTGCCAGTGCCCGTCTGAGTACTCTGTGCACTGAAGCAGAAGACAGGGACTGAATACAACAGAAATTTTGGAATTCAGTTTGTAATGTATAATTATTTCAAATTTAAATGTACTCCAAGTTTAAATTATCCATATCAGGGGATTTTCTTTTTTAAAATTTTAAGTGCATATAATGAGATAGAAATTTTTTATTCCAATTTTGACAGAAAAGATAGATAATGAATATGTGATGTACTACAGGAGAAGACTAATTTTGAAAGAAAGAAAGAAAGAAAACCAAGACATTTCCTGGTAAATGACATTTTCAATAAATTCAACATTTGCAGTAAGAAGGGGTTTAGGGGTTTGTATTATAAAGTGGAAATGTGAGTCAAAATCATTTTGACAAGGTAATAAAAATTCTGAAATAAAAAAGACTCCTATATACAGACATATCAAATGGACTACATGGTAAATACTTCATAATAGGATGGAAAAGAACAAGCAGAATGAACCATAGACACTTCCCAGCTACAAAACAAGCACTAATAAAAAGAAAAACACTTATAAATTAAAACAAACCAACATTCATCTCAATAGAAGTTTTATAATAAAACATAATTGGAAGCATCCATAGCCCAGATTCATGGATTTGCTCACATCTATCTGTTCATAATCATGGTGCATAATGGGAATTCAAAATCCTGTTTTCAAATACCATTGTTGTTGCAGTCTTCCTCAAAAATATTTTTAAAATGATCCCAGGCTTATGAAAGATATTTGTATGGTTGCTCATTGAATCAGTGTTGCTTCACATACACTGCAAATCACATAAGAATTGAACATTAGCACATCAGCACTGCAAGGGCCCTGGACAATCATGACAAAGAAGAAATAAAGCACAATTTTTAAACAGTGGGGTGATTAACTATTGGAACAATTTACCAAGGGAAATGGTGGATCCTCCATCACTTGAAACATGTAAATCAAGACTAGATATCTTTCTAAAGGATATGCTCTAGCTCAGCCAGAAGATATGGGCTAATTTTATTGCCTTTGAAAGACTGAGTCCTGCATAATTAAGCCTTGTCTTTACCTCTGAAACAGGTAACAGTAGCTGTGCAACTCCCTATTGCACCCATCCAACGTGCCTAGAACCCTGGCTTCAGTGGATGAGACGGTAATTTCAATCATCTACCCATCCGTTCAGTCTTTTCCCTTCCAACAAGAACCCCAATTATTGCTTCCCCTCTAAACTGTCTACGTATTTTAATGACCCTTATCACCACAGTATCTCAGTGCCTAGTATTTCCACTAGAGATGATATTTTTCAATGGCATATTGAAGCAGTAGCTATGTATGGCTTTTCAGTGATAATTGCTGGCACTAGGCTACCTGGGTAGCAGAGAGCCTGTTGAATTTCAGCAGACTTGTTCTTGAGTATCTGAGCACTACATAGCTCTTCCACTGCCTCAACATTTCTTATTTTGGCCTATCTGGCTAAACACTTCAAAGTGAGCAGCACTGGCAGCCCAGATTATCTACCAGAGGAAGAGACTCGATGAGGAATCATAATATATTTACCACAATATTTTGGATTTTCTGTAAATGTTCAGATCATTTTGTTGAACTATTTTCCAGCTGATTTACAAATATGCCTTGATTCCAAGTCCAGAAGGGACCATTGTGATAATCTATTCTGACTTTTTATACAAACCAGGGCATAGCATTTCCCCCAAACGATTCCTAAAACATTTTAGAAAAACATCCAGTCTTGATTTTAAAATTTCCAGTGAGGGAGAACCCACCACAATACTTGGTAAGTTGTCCCAGATTTAATTATTCTCACTCTTACAACTTTACACCTTATTTCCAGTCTGAATTTGTCTAGCTTCAACTTCCAGCCATTGGATCATGTTATAACTTTCTCTGCTAGATTGAAGAGCTCCTTATCAAATAATTTGTTCCCCATATACATATTTATCAACTGATCAAGTCACCCCTTAACGTTCCCTTTGTTCGACTCAAGGAGCTCAATCTACCCAAAAAGTTACATTTATCTGCACATTTTAATGTGCTTGATTTCACCGAAGGCAGACTTATACTTAATAGCCACCAGGGGGAGCTCCTCAACTATTTATAACATCTATGCAGCTTGCACAAAGAGCCTGATTTACAGTGTGCATAGGCAGATTTTAGGTGTGCTACACATAGCAGAAAGAGAATATGCTTTACAACTTTCCAAATAATACACAGCTTTTTTTTTCTGTGATTATTTTTTTTAAATGTAAAAGATTCAGCAACGAAAACAGACTAAGACCCAGATTTTTAAAAGTATGTAGGTCAGTGGTGGTCAACATGCGGCCCATCAATCTGATTGCGGGCTGCAAGACATTTTGCTGATGTTGACCATCCACAGGCACAGCCCCCTGCAGCTCCCCGTGGCCGCGGTTCATTGTTCCCGGCCAATGGGAGCTGCGGGAAGCGGCGGGTCACAGGGACGAGCTGGCTGTGGCTTCCCGCAGCTCCCATTGGCCAGGAACAATGAACTGCCCGAAGAGGGAGGATGCATGCTGCAGGCTCCAGCCGGAGAGTCACTGAAGCCCCAGGCAGTAGATGCTGAGAACCTGGAGGATGCCCAAGGATTGACGGAGCTGCTAAGAGCTGCACAGACAGAGGAGACCAGAGACCCCAGAGATGCCAGGACCACTGCACAGGGACAGAGTAGGAAGTAGCTCAGGGGGACTGGTCATTATACTGAGTGGTGTCAGCATGTTTTGGGCTGATTCCCCGCTGACCCAGTGATGAGCATACTTGCCACTGTCACGTCCTGAGCTGGGACCTGGTGGGATGGGGGAGCTTGGGTCCCCCTACCTGGCAGCCACCCACCTGTAGCCACCCTCCCACTGTCCTGGCTGGCCGGCAGGCCACACAACCTTACTGAAGAGGGCCATTACACTGACTCTGGCCATTGTGCCACACAGCCCTACCAAACAGGACAACTATACTGACTCTGGCCACTAGGCCACACAGTTCTGCTGAACAGAGCAGCCATACTGCCTCTGGTTTCTAGGCCATACAGCCCTGAGAGAGGGCAGCCATATTGACTTTCACCCCTAGGCCACCCTATCCTGAGACAAGGGGTGATCATATGAACTCAGTGGTGGGGAGATAATTACCCTCATCCCGCCCCAAGAGGAGGCAGGGTGTGCTTGCCCCATGACAAGGGCCATTGTAAAAGAGTCTGGTCAGTCTCAGATGGATGGGCTGGTGAGTGGGACCCTGGATTCGGGGCAAAAGGAACTGGGAACAAATTGCTGCTACTGACTCTTGGCTGGGTGATTCAAACATGATGTCCCTGGAAAGGGGACTGGAAAACCACTGTCTTTATGTGTTTATAGGGGGAACTAGAGAATGGTTTTACTACAAAGCTTTTGAGGAATATCTATATAATGGCTTTATATCAAACACCGAGAAACTATCATCCTTTTATGGCCAAACCAAAGAGAAACAGAGGCTGGGTGCACTTTTTGTGCCATGGCCTGATGCTAGAGGACTCCCAGGGGGGAAATCACCCTATGACAGCTGCCAAAACCCACAAAAAATACGTTCATACGCATCTCAGGCACTTAGTTCTGGTTGTGCTTCAACCTTTGCAATCATTTCTTTTGTCAATACACACTCCTCAGCTGGAGACATCTCCACTGCAGCATCTCACTAGGGTCAGTCTTTTTCAACTCCCATCTCCCTAGTACTCACTCTCTCTCTCTTCGATATATTTCTATATGCATGAAAGCTTGATTGCAGGCAGCAATGCCTGTAGTTAAGGTTGCGGGACACTTCCCATTATAAGATTCTGTTTTCAGTTGCTTATAACTTTGTCAAACTTTAACTCTGCAGGCTGAAATTTCCCATGCCGGGTATCTGCAGAAGGCTGAATTTTTATTTATGTTTTAAATCTGCAGCAAAAACAGTTCAGCTGTTTCTAAAACAAGGTTAGGAAAAAAATAGAATGTTTTTAAGACAGGCAAAACAATGTTACAACTTGTATAAGGAGAAGCTCTAGCATCCCCATGCTTTGGAGAAGTAACTCAAAATTTGCCAGTGAGTGGGCCTTTATCGGGGATATCTGCCTTTTGCCATCCCTCTGAAAATCTCAGGAGACTAGGATATGGAGCCTTTATGTAAATAGACTATATCCTAATGCATATCCACAAGGGGGTTAAATGAAGGTTACACATGCAACCTTAATTCTGGCATTTCTTAGCTTTTGAGGGCTTGACTTTGAAACCATAACCTTTTTTTAAGGTAATTTTTTTGTATGTAATCCCTCAGCTGTTCAACCCTCTTGTTTATTCACTGCTTCATCCTCAAACTTCTTATTCCGTGGTAATTTCCCTTCAACTCACCACACCAAAAACTGTACATTCTACTAGCAAGTAGAGGCAGAAACCTCAACCACCAAATCACTACCTCGACCTCGTAAACAGCATTGTGGCAAAAGTGTGATTAATGCAAATGCTTGATATGAAACTCTCCATAAAAAGGCTAGTCATAGGCCCTGTTTACACACAGAAATTACACTGGTTTAACGTAAACCTTGTATTTAAGCTCATTTCGTTAAACCATTACAAATCCCTATGTGCACACTTTTATTTCATTTAGGACTGAATTATTGCAGGTTAGCTAAGTCAACATTAGCCAGGGTGATATCTATGTGAGCATATCCATACAGCCTTTTGCACCAGTGTAACTAAATCCATTTGAAATCACATCTTTAGTTAAACCACGGCAACTTTGCATGTAGAGAAGCCCATAGAGGGGCCAGCTACAACCACCACTCCCGGACGGTGACCTAAGGGGATTGCATGGGTTAAGCACTCTCTTGTCTGAACTGGTAGTAGCAGAGGAGCTGGCTTCATTGCGCATTTGGGTATAATCAAGTCTGTGTGAGTTCTCTATTGCAGTGGTTCTCAAACTTTTTTTTTTTTTCCTGTGGACCACTTGAAAATTACTGAGGGTCTTGGCGGACCACTTAATGATCTTGCCAAATGTTATTTGTACCGTTAGCTAACTATTGTAAAGCGCTTTGGATAAAAGCACTATATAAAAAACCAACAATAATAAACATTTTCATTCTACAAATAAAGCACACAACTTGTATTTTAATATCAATAGTCTTACCTTTGTAATGCGATGGATGTGCCCTCTCTCCCCCGCCGCGGCAGCCCCCGAGCTGGGGCTGGGAAGGAGGGGTCTCTCCCCAGCAGCCGCAGCCCTGGAGCTGGGGAAAGTTGCCTCTTTCTCTGGCCACTGCAGCCTTGCACGTCCCAAATTCCTCCCACCCCCCTTTTCTCACCCCACTGCCCCCTCCTACCTACCCCCATTCACTCCAAGGCCACTACCTCACCCTACATGTGCATCTTCTCCGGGGCCAGGCACCTAATTAGTGGAGTCACACCGGCGCAGCTCCACTACTTAGGTGGGTGGCCCTTCACTCTCTCATGTGCAGCCGCCCAGGCGCACACCTTAGAGGGAGCTATCCATGGACCACCAGTGATCCGCGGACCACAGTTTGAGAACCTCTGCTCTACATGCCTATAGAGCAGAGCCACGTGCCAGAGGTTGCTGATCCCTGATATAGCTATATGCCCCTTCTGATAAGAACCTAAGTGTTCTGTTTCACCCTGAGCTTTCACACTTGCCAGGTTTGTAAATTTGCTCATCACCTCTGAAACACTGTATGTGTAAATAAGGCCTTGTCTACACTAGGGTTTTTTGCAGCAGTGCAAATTCTAGTGTAGCCACTGCATTGGTGGAAAAGAATGTGCACCAATGTGGCTTACCTCAAGTATTAACAATAAGTAGCTAGATCATGATGCTAGTCCAAATACTTAAAAACACTCTCAAGGTACCCCAGTATCCTGAATAATCTTACATCTTGACACATTATTGCCTAGAGAGTTATTACTTGAACTATTTGAGCACTTCAATAAACTATGAAGTGGGCTTTCATGTTCTGTAAAATACTGTTGTGCTTGAAGGTGTTAATCACTGCCAGCAAGTGGATCTTTGATCTATGGACAATCACAGACCTGATGGGAGAGCTAAGTACCCCATTCACAGAAGGATCTATGAAACCCCTTTATGTGTAGTGAGGTAGCTGGAAACAACAGAAGCCACCACCCAAAGCAATGGCCCACAAGGCAAAGCCTAAGCAAGGCTAAACAATGTAGTGTGAGGGTTTTTCCTGGGACTGGTTGCAAATGCTAGGTGATTGTTAGGCAAGCTGTGCGTGAGAGAGGAGAAAACCAGCAGAAAGTGAGAGAAACAGTCTTGAGCGTGGCCCTGGGGGGAAGCATTGACAGAGCGCTCCTTGGGCACAGAACTGACTGGAAATGCAGACCTGGGGATTTATAAGCAAGGAAACTGACTGTTGCTGTTTGTTGCTACTGTGTTCAGAGAAACAGGCCTTTGTACACTCTTCATAAATAAACAGGATTAAACAAAAGAAATACTTGGCTGGTATCAATTCCTCCTCCTAATGGAAACAGTTCAGCCCTAGACTCAGATAATGGCTTATTGCTCGGGTCAAAGGGGCAACAGTACATTTATTAGCAAAAACATACAAATTCAGTCCATCATCTTACCTGCAAATCCATGCCGCAGAAAATGTGTAGATCTTTTCTTTAACAAATGAACAAAAGGTGCAGATTTCATTTTACTGTCTGAGTTAGGGGGAAATTTAACAAATGAACATGGAAGACAGCACACTGTGAGAAAATACAGGACAAAAATAAACTGGGGATTCAGTCCAGGTACCCAAAGCCTTTTTGTTGGCAGCACTAAAGAGAAAAGTTTGTGGAAAGGCATGAAGACAGCTGAAAGAGTTTTCTAGCCCAGTCTTCTGTATGGCAAATGAAAGCATTCAAAAAGTCAAAGAGAAGGACATATTTGTGGGCAATTCAGCAGGCAGACAGCAATCTAGTGCTCACAGTCAGGCAGATCTTTCTTCTTTCCCACTCACTTCCTGCCTGCCAAGATGCAGCCTCCTTCCATCTCACCCACAGCTGTGAGCAACCAGAGAATGTGACATCACAGCAGGCTCCCTGTGTTGTCACAATCCTGGTTTGCCTGGGGAGCGGAAGGCTGGAGCATGATTCAGAAGAGGAATCGAACAGGAAAATGCAGACACAAGTTGGCATGACAAGAGAACAGACGACTCAGTCTTCAGAAGGAAACAACGAGGCCAATGTTCTGCAGCCAAACCTTTAATAAGGAGCTCCCTACAAAAAAATTCACCTCTGGCAGTGACACGTGATAATCCCTGCGTAAAATACTTTACCCCTTACCTCTCCTGCTCCTTCCCTACCTCCCCACCCCCCAAAGCAACAATCCCAAATACATTAGCTCCCAGATCTTCCCCTCACTAAAATCTACCAAACTGATTGAGAGAATCCAGACCGACCCTAGCCCTTCTGTCAGTTGGCATCTAGCTAGGTTTCCCTAACACGCTCATCACCATGGTATCTAAGCAGCTTCCAGCGATGGAAGGGGTTCATAACACCACAGTTGCTGTGGAGGGAGAGCCCAGGAGTTGCAGCAAACTCAAAGAACACCACTTTTTCTCTATCAAACGAATGGAGGAAAGACACTAATTTTGACTGTTTTCCTGCGGACCTGATTTATTTCATCCATACTGCAGAGCTCAGTCCCCCCAGTGGCTCCCTGAACTCCCTTTTCTCTGCTCCTGTCCAGAAGAAGTTCAGCTTTGGGGCAAGGGCCAGTCAATTTGTCAGTATGCGGGTTGATTTGACCACTGACTCCCAGTACGAGCAGGAACCCAGCATTGGAGACATCGATAGCTGCCTCATGGCTGAACTAGCAGTTTCAGAATGTCTCCATTGCTTCTGCATCACAAAGGAGGAGACTCCCTCTGCCATCTAACCTCTCATGGGAGCACCTTGAGTCAAGCTTGGCTACCTGGATGCATCCAGCATCACACAAATGTAGCCTCTGTTGTTTTACTTAATGTTTTTTTTTTATTTACCATGTTATTTTCCCCCACCATATGCAAGAATTTCTCAAATCAGGTGTACCTAAACCCATTCTATGTGATATAATTATTGCAAGCATAATTGACTATATTTAAGTGATGTACCGTGATAAAACACAACAGTCTAAATGAACAGAAATCATCCTGAATAATCAGATTGTACAGAAGCTTTTTTTCAATGGAATGGTTCCCTAGCAGTCATTTTTTAAAGTTAAATGTTATCCATGTTTGTTTCCAAATAAAATCTGGTTAATTAAATGTTACAAAACTTTAAACAATCTAATAATCTGCAACTGAAAAAGGCAAGAAGAGCTGTATGTTTTGTGTTCTGTGCCTTGGGGAATGCAAATCATACAATGTATACACATCCGACGATTTCTGTCCACCAGTGATGTGCAAGCCAAAACCAAATATCTTTGTGCTTCTAAATGCTGTCGTTTGTGCATATGCGTGGGAGTGAGCAAAACGTGTGCACACAAGTGACTTGTATGGGCAAAGGCCAGAGACTGAAGTTCTCTGGTTACCACAAAACTGGTACAACATAAATAGAAGCTGTACAAGCTTCCCCCTCAGTATCCATCCCCTTTATTTAAAGTAGTAACAGGTTAGTCTGCTTTCCACAGCTGTTGAGTCCTTGGCTTCTCTGCTGAGATTGGCAACAAGGAGGCTCACTGTGAGGAGTGTATATTGTACTTTGAACACTTGTGCCCCAGGGACTGAACTATAACCATCAGCTCATTTCTTCACTCCTGTTTGCCTTCTGGTAAAATGGAGTGCGTGTTACTGCCTCAGTTGGGTGCTTAAAGAACCCCCAGGCCATGTAACGTACAAAGAAGCATTGACAGTGACCTCAGCCAGTTCGCAAGTCCCACTGGGAAGACAAAAAGGCCCAGTGCTGCAAGGGCCTGAACTCTCCCAGCACTGACGTCAGCTTGCAGGAAGTGCTCCGCGCCACGCAGCAAGAGTGCCACTTATTGCTGCCAAGGGGATTAAAGGTGAAATGCAGGGGGTGGAAATGCAGCTCCACATTGCAGAGAAAACAGCCCACAGTCAGCTATAAAAAAAGCTTATCCTGCTTAATACTTCCTGGACAGAGCTATATCAAGTTTAGTGAGAATTGTTTATTGAGCAGCAGTCTGAAGGTGACTAAGGCCATGTCTATACTTACCGGGACGGTCGACGCGGCGAGTTCGACTGCTCGGAGTTCGAACTATCGCGTCTGATCTAGACGCGATAGTTCGAACTCCAGAAGCGCTAGTTCGAACTCCGGTACTCCACCGCGGCAGGAGGAGTTGCCGGAGTCGACCCTGGAGCCGCGGAGTTCGCTTCCCCGCCGTCTGGACGGGTAAGTTTTCGAACTAGGGTAGTTCGAATTCAGCTACGTTATTCACGTAGCTGAATTCGCGTACCCTAGTTCGAATTAGGGGCTACGTGTAGACCAGGGCAAAGAAATGATACTTGGGACTCCCCACTGCTGTGAAAGCACTGCTGACAGGCCTCACCATCCACCTATATCGAATGCACAAGTATTACAGGCAGCTCGATAGGCAATAAACCTCTAATAATGGTTGAAATGATATGTTGGTGTGAAGTCAAATAGCTGAGGGTTTTGGTAGAGTCCATGCCTAGTATTAAACCCTTGAGTTTTTACAGATGGTTTATCAAATTCTTGCTTTTAGTTTGTAATCACTGAAAAAGTTCAGGGAGCAGCTCTCACAGCCACAGCCCAACCACTGTCATGCTCCCAGATAGGAGAAAGAATCAATCAATCAGGACACTAAGGATCTGGTGGCTCTAGTTGAAGCAATTGTGTACAGCTGAAAACTGCATTATAGTGTCAGAAACAGGACAAACAATCTAGTTAATCACAGCAATTACTAAAACAGTCAACTCTAATTCCTTTGTGACTACAGAAAAATTAGAGTTGGTCCTGAACCGGGAAATTTGGATGTGTATCCAAACTACCTGCAAGATCAGAAAGTTAATTTGGATCTGGATCCAGGCTCCATGTATCCCTCCAAACTGAGATTTGGATCCTGCTCACTAACAAGCCATTCTACCCTAGATCAGAGGCTGGTGTTCCAGCTCTGTGCTGGTAGCAGGATACAAAATTCCAGCCTCTCCACCAGCCCCTTTAAATTTCCCTTCCCCCAACTCCATGCTCAACATAGCCACCCCAAGTCCCGTCCCTACAACTGCTCAACTTCACCTCACCTCCATGTTCCCCCAACCTCCTCTTTGGCCCTCCAAGCCCCCCCTTCATTGCCATTCTCCCCAGTTCCTTATGCTCCCCTATTCAACAACGTATTTTCCCACAGTACCGATAAGACTGTAAACTTATGAATGACATGCATGTTTTGGGGCAGCAGCTGTTTCTTCCAGCTATCTACAGTCACATCCTTGCAAACTGCTCCCAAGCATTTGGAAAAATGCTTAGTAAAAGTCTAACAACGTCTTAAATCTAAATATTCATGAAATGCTCAAAAATGTTCAGAAAATGCATTTCACAAATTTATGAAACATGAACTTCAGCTGCTTGGACAAAATGTAAATTGAGAGAAATTCTAAGGATGGCTGAGAAATGTTTAATAATTGCATCATAATCCATTAAACAAAGAGCAAGGTGGCCAGTTTCCAAGTTCATATTTGTTTGGCTAGCTTGGGAAAGAACATTTCCACTTCTCTTCAGGATCCCATCTCTATCCTTCCTGTGTTTTCTATTTATACCCCTATGGTAACAAGCACCTCGTTAATTCCTTCTATGCCTACCTTAGGTCCCAATACTGCAAACATACAGGACTAACTTTACTCATGTAAGTAGTCCAATTTGAGTTAATGCATGGAGTCCCATAAATTAAACATGTAACAGATTGGGGCCTTTGTGTAAGGTTTTGTATACTGTTTATTTTTGAGACTTGCCCACCTCACACCCACCCCACCCCCAATTAAAAAGAAGGTGGAAAGGCACTTCTCAGCAACAAAATACACTTGGAGTTGGTAGGACAAGCCATTTCTGAAGTTAGAACGAGCCAGAAAGGAAAAACAATTAAAGTGAACTTCAGGCACAAATTTAATAATACTAACTTTAAAATTCTCTTTTTTTTTTTAAACTATACTTCCTAGAAAAGCTTCCCTGGGATTAGATGCATCCTGTGAAACTTCAGAAAGATTGGCTTGTTTTGGGGGTGTCCAAAGGAAGTTAAAAATTTGAAGTTAGCCCCAACCTTTGATAATTAAATAATCACTCACACTTTCCCCTGCCCTATCCCAGACAGATTGTGCAAATCAGTTGATGTTCTTGGTATGAAAGATATCCCAACACATTTAGTTTATGATAGACCTACCAAGCAGCCCCCCTTGTTTGTTATCTTGTATCCTTGTCTCAAAATGGCAAGTTGAGAATGCTTAAAATTGGCTTTCCATGCTGAAGACCATTCTAATCCAAACAGGCAAAGGTATTTTTTTCAGGATAGCAGACTGAATTATATACAAATATCTGAAATTATATTTTATGAAAATGTGTATCAATAAAGGCAGTAAGAAAGCTAAAAAGTTTTCCTTCATATTAAAATCATACATCACACACTAGATGAAATTTAACTCTTCATGGTGTAGGTGGAAAATATCATTGTTTAATTACAACAAAGTGATATAAAAATTGTAGTAGTCAGTATCAGGACATTATCTGTGATCTAATCTATGGTTGAATTTCTCCACAATTATTGTAAATGGATACCCTAGATTCCTTAAATGATTGGCATAAAGAAGGTTTATACAAAGGCAGTCAGTTGTTTAATTTTTAAGATGTCATGATATGGTGAAACAAACAAGCACATACATCATTTTAAGTACACAGTAATGTTATGCTACATTTTTGAACAGTTTAGAACTGAAAGTGCTTCACATCTATAGGATAAGAAATGGCTTCACTTCCTCATCCCTAAATGATGAGAGCAAAGAAACAACCCTTTAATAAGTTAAATAACAGTGCCCCATTTATCCATGCGTATGTTCCCAACAATTCAGAAGGTCACACAGTGAAATTTACAATCTTTATACAGTATAACAAATTTTAGAAGAAAAAAAGTTATCTAGACATTTCTTGGTTCCCAAAACCCTGATCTTGCTCTCTGTTGTAGAGCTAAGGACAAAATGCAACATACTGTATTAGCCTTTTGTTGTTCTTGTTTTTTAATACCAATTTCCTCATCCCAATTCATTTTAATCAACCAGTCATTAAATCATGATCATATTAACTGCTTAATTCTAATATCAAAGGCATATTCAGTAAGATACCAATATGGGGGTACTGTTAAAGTAAAAATCATCATTAGAGCTCACATGTACTGTCAGCAAATTTACACAGCAATGCTACTCTTTACAATACAATGTAAAATAAGATCATGTTATGATGGAAGTTGTTCCTGAGTTAAAATTTGCTAGATGCCGCTAGATTAAATGTCTTCCTTTGTCTTTCCTCTGGAATGTCTTTTCACGGGTACTCAACAGAAAATTAAAATTCACACTAAAATAACGGCTGAGTAAGTCACTTGGATTTCAATGCCTGAACTTTACAACTTCAGCATACCTGAACAAAACTCAAATCGCATTGCTATTCCCAAATCTGAATTCAGAAAAAAACATGATGAATTTGTGATGTTTAGCATCACTTAGCTTACTCTTTTTAAAGTATTGATATAAATTCTGCTAAACAAAAAAGACTAATTAAATATATCAGCCCAACATTTTGGTTTGAATTCAGCAACAGGAAATAACTTCAAGATAAGACATTGTAATTAGTAGTCAGCCTTTGGGAAGATATCTAAAAATCTCTCACACACCTGAATGCTTTAACTTTTTCTCAATCTGTTCCTTTAAGAATATGGGACAGGGGACCAATTTTCAAATGTGAGCACATGGAATTAAGTACCTAAAAATATATTTAGATGTCTAAAATGGTCACTTAGGGATCTAAATGGACATGCAGATCCCTAACATTAGGTTCCCAAGCTATTAATTTAATCCCTTGTATTGTTAAGTGATGATATTTTTAACCTATCTATTGTTAAAAGAATCTCCATCCATTTTTCTCGGCCAAGCAATTTGAAAATTCACTTTTCAACAGAGATTAATTGAAAATTGTATATGAAAAATGAAGTTTGTAGATAAAATGGACTTTTCAGAGCGAACTCTAACAGTCATCTTGCTAAAATAGGACATAACAGTGCATGAGCCCTGTGAAAAATTGTGAGAAACACCATCCATTCTACTTTTAAAATGGTTTATCAGATAAAAATATTAATGAGTAATAAATGTAAACAAGAAACAAATTAATTCTATTTGCCTTCATTTGGGCTCTGCTTCAACAAAGACCTTAAGCGTCTACGTCAGTTTGAAGTCAGTGGGACGTAAGTCCAAGCTTAAAGTTCAGCACATGCTTAAGTGCTTTGCTGAATCAGGGCTACAATAAGTACCACTAAAGTCATGGAACAACTTGAGTAAAGGTTAAGGCCTTTTTTATAACAATGATAAAGCCAGTGCTTGAACCTGATGTACAGGTGGTTACGCTGTACCTCCATTTCTGGCTGATGTCCGCTGAAAAAAAGACCCGAGAGTTGGAACACATCACGTGAGAGGAGGATACACCTCTCTCCTCTAATCTGATGACTAAAACAGAGCAGAAATTTGTGTCTCCTAGTGCTTGATCCAAAGCTTATTGAAGTCAGTGGGAGTCTTACTATTAACTTCAATGAGCTTTGAATAAGATCCTTAAAAAGGGCACCAGCTGCAGTTCTGTAGTGTCTTCTATTCTAAATCTAGGAAGACACTGCAGTTACTGCCGTTATAAAACCTACGGGATGAATGTTTTTAGTGGTGCCCACTGGATGCATTGCTGAGCTTCCAATCTGCCAGAGCTACAAATTACAAAACACACTTATTAGTATAACAGATGCCACAAAAAGGCCAATTGTAAATACAAACCTTATTTCTAAATTTTCTTTTGTTTATACATGCTGTGATGGAAACAATATTGTTTTACATGTGATAAGAGAAGGGGATGGGGACCGACAGACTATTCTTCCACTGAGGGTGTTCTGAATAAAAATATCCTGCCTACTAAAGGAAGAACAGAATTAGGCTGGCCTAACCTGAGTGGCCTATTTAGTTTGTTTGATTATCGTGACCATAAAATAAATAGCATTTTTATTCACAAAATCGAGATTAGGATTTTTTTTTTGAAATTATCAGCCAGTGTAAATTAAAGTACATGCACAACAATAGAAAATGTAGTACATAAACACCTAAAAATCAGTCATAAAAAAGCAAGCAAGGACATCAGTCTTTAATTGGCCAAAATAGTGTTGTATATTAGTAGTGCTCCAAACAAGTGTAAATAAATATGTCATGGGGCCATTAGAATGAAACAAAAAATGGTGTCAATCCACAATTTATTGTATCATTTTTTGATTTAATACTGAAAAGCATTTAAAACTGTGTTTAAATGTTTGCACAGACATAAATAATGTTAATTAAATGATTTAAATACATTGGTCAATAAGAAAAAATAGGTTTTGTAGATTTGTGCATGTGATATGAGTAGGGTAATTTGAAACAAACCTACAAATGATCCAAACACAGCATCAAAGAACTCTGATCTTTCTGAGGTGAGAGTGTACTGTTATTTCTAAAACTTGTGACAATTATAATAATGGGGGAAAAGTACAGTATAACATTGTATCAGCCCTGATACATCAATCACGTAGGCATTCAAAATTACAGATATTTACAAGAAAAATATATATATTTAATTAAAAAGCCACTGAAAAACATGGACTTTTAGTCAGCTGCTGCACATTCTGCAGAATGAGGTAATTTAGATGAAAACAAATTAAGTTTTGTAAAGTTCAGGATCCATGGTCTCCACACTTATAGATTGCTTCAGTTGAAAGGTTTGACTTGTTTGTATACGTTACAAGCAAAAAAAATCACTAGATCCAGTTAAATCCTGCTTTGTAGTGCTCTTGAAGCAACACTGACTAGTCAGAAGGCTTCCCAGCGTGATTTGACAACTGGTCTTTCAATAGAAAGAAAAACAATGGTAAATTAGTTATAAATTGGTTTCATCCCAAGAAGGATCATTCATGTTCTTTAACACTTTCCTAACAAGCTTTTCCAGGTCCTTGCGAGCTCT
The DNA here is from genome assembly GCF_020497125.1 of Mauremys mutica. NCBI lineage: Eukaryota > Metazoa > Chordata > Testudines > Geoemydidae > Mauremys > Mauremys mutica. The sequence continues at coordinate 255,919,988 of NC_059072.1, forward strand.
TTGTTCTTCTTCTAAAGATTTCTTCATCTTTTTGTTATCCTGTTAAACAGAGGACAAATAGTTTTTGGTAACTTTTTTCAACAACAAACTGATCTTTCCTCACCAAAGTGCATGCTGCTAATTGAAGGGCAGTGAGGGCTCTTTTAAATAAAAGTCTGTTACAGATTTTGCTGCCTGATGCAGCTATTTTGTGTTATACTTATTCAATATTCAAAAGTTACTTACACAATTACTTGGTACACAATTACTTGGTACAGTGAAGCAGAAATGCCTAATGAAAACTAAAATGCTTCTCTCTCTCATACATAGTTATTATTGGAAACAAGTCAAAAATGGAAAATAGTTTTCAAGTCCCTTGTGAGAGTTTAAGCACATAAATAACTACTATGGAATATATTTGTAATAAAATAGAAAGAGAATGAAATAAAAAAAATTAGAATGAAAAAACGTGTAAGAACCACTTATGCCTTCTGGTATTTCAAACTTCTTTACATTGAACTCTACACACTGAAATAAGTTTCACAAACCTAAAACACTACTGTAGAGCTCACACAAGCTTTAATTTGCTTTACTGGGAAATCTAAATTGCTCTATTGGTCAGGACACTGACATTAACTATTATTCTTTCTGACACGTGCTCTGTGACTTCACTTCCAGCTAGACAACCACCAGTCAAACAAAGAGGACTGAGGTATTACCTGAAAGACAGCTCCTCTAATTGCAGTTTCACCACCTGATTGTGAGTCCAAGTCCCAGCATTTTGCCCTGTGTTTGAAACTTCAACCCACAACCTTTGGGGCCATAAGTAAGGATGCTACCAACTGAATGATACTAATGCTTACATCAGGGGTCGGCAACCTCTGGCACGCGGCTCGCCAGGGTAAGCACCCTGGCTGGCCAGGCCAGTTTGTTTACCTGCCGCGTCGGCAGGTGCGGCCGATCGCGGCTCCCACTGGCCGCAGTTCACCGTTCCATGCCATTGGGGGCGGCAGGAAGTGCCGCAGGCCGAGGGATGTGCTGGCCATAGCTTCCCGCCGCCCCCATTGGCCTGGAACGGCGAACTGCGGCCAGTGGGAGCCGCGATCGGCCAAACCCTGCGGATGCGGCAGGTAAACAAACTGGCCCCGGCCCACCAGCGTGCTTACCCTGGTGAGCCACGTGTCAGAGGTTGCCGACCCCTGCCTTACATCATTCAATCCAGTGGAGACTAATATTGGTAGGGGCTGGGAGAAGCAACCAGAGGATACAACAAGGATTCCATTAAAGCCCCCAAGAACGAGGGTGTGTGTCTGCTGTTTGTCATTCAGATTTGCAATCTGGACATCTCACTGTACTCTCAGCATCTATCAGATGATTATATAGTGGCAGTGAGCAGTAACTGCTTTTTCCCCCCCCATCTGCATCAGTTGGGAGTGAAATCTTTTCTCTCAGATAAAGACCACACTTCTATCTTTTGTCACGTCAAGATTGGACTATAAGTAGTATGCTCTACTTGGTGCTATGATCTGAAATAGCTTAGAAACCGAAGGTGGTAAGGAGGGTGGCACCCACTTCTTAAGTGGTGTACCTCACCATGAGTACATGAAACCAGTGGTCTGGAATCCAGATGTGGGTTTCCAGATGAAGTTTAAATTCTTGATTCCTACCTAGTATAAAGCCCTATGTTCCCTGAGACTTGCCTAGCTTAGGGATCACCCCTCTCCCTATATGACACTGCCACAGTAGGGGCCTTCAAGGGAACTCCCAAGGTGTGTGAGAGAGGAAAACATTAGCAGGGTGTTCTCCATGTGGGCCCCTTGACTTTGGAATTCAGTCCCCCATTACTCAGAAATAGACCAGATTTGTTAACTATTAGACTACCTGAAAAGTCCATCTATTTGGAGAGGCCTGGGGTATTGGGGTGACACCAGGTGAGGATGCAGATTTTTATCTAGGGCCATTGAGAGTTCTGCAGGAGTTAACGTGAGACATTTTTGTTTTGTGGACCTGCTGCTTTGGTGCAGAGAAATGCTGCTAGTTTACTTTTGATGTTTTGTCTTAATTTAATTGTATTTTGAATGGTCCATCAAAGGTGCCTAGAGCCTGGGATAGGCATTCTTTATATGTTGAAATCAACCCAAACCCCCCCAAACATTTTATTTTACACAGCAATTGTGATATTTATGGAGACATACGGTAGGTGGCTATTTCATTTGTTCTGGAACAAAAATTTTGAAAGAGACAGAGAATACAGATTCATATTTATATGTATATAATTGAATCAGCTAGGTTAAAAACCTGTTTTGTGGTACACCGGAAGGGAGATTTCATCTAATAGTCTCTAGCACTGGAAGCAAAGATCACTTAACTACTTTACATATAGGGAAAAGGGGCTAATTTAATGGCTTTTTACCCACCTGCACATTAAGGAATGCAGATGTGCAGCAGCAGAGAACAACAGTTGGGACTTCTCAAATAGAACTGATTCTGTGTGTTGGTTACATTTTTAACAGCTCCAGTGAAAATGTGTCTGACTAGGAGACCAGATAAATTGCACCGGGCCCTCCTAGGAAGTGGTAGCAGAAGGGCAACCATGGCTTTAAGTAAGTGCACAGGTCTGATGTAGACAGTTCTATCCATTAGAGTTTAGCAAAGATAGCTTGACAGTATTTGATTCTTGAGAATGCCCAGAAAATGATAAGCATATACTTGCAATACTTTTTTTTTTACATCTATCTTCTTTTAGGTAGGCACAGCCAATCAAGATTTTTTAAGAACCCAGAGATTCTATGGTTACCCCCAAACAATAAAAGACCTTGTAACCTTGAAAGTGTGGGCTGACTTGTAAGATACAGAGAGGAGGATTGGAACAGCCCAAGGACCATGGCAGGTACACAACAGATATAAATACATCTACAAGAACATTTTTTCCAGTAATACAATCAAGATCAGTGCTAACCTGGGTTATCTGCTATAAGGAATGTGTACACTTAAGCCTTGTTTCAGCAAAGGACTAAAGCAAGTGAGTGGTCTGCTTAAGCTATGGGTATTATTTAGTACTCAGACTGTGGTAGCAGGTTGGGGCCCCAACCACAGATCAGGGCCTCCCCGGGTCTGAACAGACTTTATTTTGTACCAGCCTTTCCCGGTTATTAAGCTTCCATATGCCTTCTTACCTGTAGGTGAAGCACTGAAAATGTGGACCCACAATGAAAGAAAGCATCTGCAAGTACACCTGGGTGAAATCTTATGTCTGAAACTTTCTTTTTTTATTATTTTTTTTTGCCATAAAAATTGCAGATTCAGATAGATCAAAACATTTTGCAAATTCGTGTTCAATTTGCCAAATTTGGGGGGGGGAAACCTTCCCCATAAATTCTGGGAAAAAATAAATAAATGTTACTAAATGAAACATTTTCATTCTAAATGTTTTTTTTAAAGAAATTTACATCAATTTTATTTTTAAAAGGTTTAAAGCTCAATAAAGAAACCAACCATTTTGTTTCAGGTCAAAGTAAGTATTTTGTTTAACCTTAATTTTTTTCAACTGTTTGGATCACTGAAAATTTTGAAAAATTTTAGGTTTTGGGTTGACCCAAAGCTAATTTTAATTTTCTTTTCATTTTTTTGAATGGCCAGCAAACAAACAAACAAAAATCAGTTATTTAGACAGCTCTAGTTGCAAGTTCCATGCTAGTTTCTCAAGGGGAATTCTGCAAGATGTCTCACCGATGGGATAAAATAATATCTGAGCTAACTTGTGGCATGAATGATTTTTGAATAGCGGTCACATGACAATAAGTGAAGGAAAGGAAAGGAAAATGGCTCTTCATCTCCTGAAATGAGAAGATATAAGAATTGATCAAAAGGAGGTGCTCAAGTGCTGGGGGGGGGGGGGGGCGGGGGGGACGGGAGAAGGGATAAAGGCCTAAATAGAATCAGACATATTTAAATCACTGAGGTTATTATAGTCTGAGTACCAGTATCTTTGTTTTTTTTCTTTTTCTATTTTTCAGTTGGTAAACTTTTATAGTATTTTAAATTTCTGCCCAATATGTCACAAATTGCTGCAGTTTGAAAACAGGGCACGTTTCACTCAGTCAACTCACGGAGATAATACACCTAACTCCTTTCTCCTGGGTTTATGTTTTTGTTTTGTATTATCTTCCCTCGGTTTCTAAACTACATTTTTTTTAATTCAACTGGGATAGACCTCCTTTTTTGGACTAAAAGCTGAAGATTCTGAATCAAGTCCTAACCCTGCTACTGAAAAAAAAAACTTAATCCTACTAACTTTAATAATTATTTAAATTATTTAAATTATTATCAGCTGCAACTACAACATACAATCCGCACCCTCCCCTGCCATCCATAAGTGTTGATAAAACACAGTATGCATTATTTACCAACCTGTCGTAATTCCTGTACTTCATCCTTTAATGCATATACTGTATCAACAAGGCTTCTAAAATAGAAGATTAAGATCTATTACAATCATTTCATAAAGTGTAAATGGATTAACAGATGTATATATTATTAAAAGGCATTAAGTACCAGGCAATAAAATTCAACATGTGAAAAATGAAAAATCATGAAGCAAAAGACCCAGATAGCTCCTAATACTTCCCCAACCCTTTGTGTAATGTTATACATTCTAATCTAATAATTGGAGATATACCAATCTCCTAGAACTGGAAGGGACCTTGAAAGGTCATTGAGTCCAGCCCCCTGCCTTCACTAGCAGGACCAATTTTGCCCCAGATCCTTAAGTGGCCCCCTCAAGGATTGAACTCACAACCCTGGATTTAGCAGGCCAATGCTCAAACCCACTGAGCTATCCCTCCCCCCCAGTCTTCTTAAGACATAAACCAGCCAGGAAAACTCCTTAGGAAAAGGACCTGTCATCGTATTTATAACATCTAGCATAATTGATGTAATTTTATTTGTGTCTAAAACACCATGCATGCCTAGTAAATTAAGTTATATACACTGTAAAATAAATACAGTTAGAAAGAAGCCTGCGATTCGACACTAAAGGAAAGACAACAAAATTGATCGATTTTCAGCTGGTAGTGTACGCTATGAATAACCAGCAAAAAAACCTCCACTGTATCACTACTGCTGTTAAACCTACTGCTACAGAATAAACAGAAATACAACTTCACAGTCAAGTATAATCACACAAATTACTTTTGTGCAAGTGTGAAATTTACTGTTTTAAATGTAGACATTTTCTTACTTTTCTTCGATCACAGTCTGACCATTGCTTTTTGTTTCTTCTACAATAATTTTCTCTTCCTCTGGAAGCAGCACTTGGGGAGCAGACTCTTTACGGGAACCTATTACAAAAATAAATAAATTACAAAATGAATAACATGCAAACAACACCAGAGGACTTTCAAGAGATTATTGTTTCACCTCTATAATGCATGACACACTTTATGAACCAAGTATTTGCTTTAAATTGTTTTTCTCATGAACACACAGCTATTGACTTATATCCTTTAGTTCTTTAACAATGTTTTTCTGTAGACTCTGGAATTTTTTTTTTTTAAATCTGACTCATTTTTTTCATTTTTGTTGGTGGTGGAATTCCCCGGTGTTGTCAGTGGTGATGCTGTCCAGAGATCAAGGCACAGAAAAATATCTGAATTTGTAAGATTCATATGGATTCACCGCAGTGAGGTAAATAAGAGTTTTATGTGTGTATATAAACAAATTGCAGTCAAGCCTTTAGGGCTAATTCTGAACTTATTTACACCAGTATAAATCAGGAGTAACTCCAGCAAAATCAATAGCTACACCAGTGAGAAGTGAGATCAAATGCTGAAACTGCAGTTTCAGGGCACAAATGAAATCAATCACTTAGGAGTGGGAGTAGCAAGAAAAAATGAAAAGATTTGAAATTTTGTTTTCCAGAAAGCAACTATTCTTTATACATCTGAGAAGTTTACAGATAACATCATTTATACATAAATAAATAAAAGATGGTACTTTTTAACTCATATAAATTACCAAATTACATTATTAAAATCATTATACAAAGTACACAGTTAAAAAAAATATAAAACCCGTTAACTATAAGGGAAAAAATGATTTCACAACAATCTCAAAACACATCTCCTCCAGCACCATTTTACAAAGAACATTTTATTATGATTCCAAAATGATGCATCTCTAAGATAATTAGTGTAAATTGTGAAACAGGTGGCTCTGAACAGATACTGTGCTGCTTTGAAGGCATGTGTCTTTCATGAAGCAAACTGTTCTAGAAATGATACTTAATTAGGCTGCAACAAATTACTAGCATTTTTCAAAAAGGTTTGTAAATAAAATGCTTCCTAAGCATTTGTTTAGAACTACATGTTTAGTTAAATAAAGTTGATAAAGCTTTGGAGCTGTTGTATATTTACCCAAAATGTCAACTATGAAATTATAGACAATACCCACTCATTTCCCAGTTCATTATCATGGTCTTCCTCTAACCAGGAATGTATTAATTTCAGCATGATTTCAGTTTACACCCAATAAATGTGAATTGTGGGGAGCACTTCTGTTAGTGGAAATTTGCTCATTCTTGATGACCAGCTGCTTCATTATAATGTTGCCTTTGCTTCACAGATGGTAACAAAATGCTGTAATCTCTAAACACAGGGCAAATCATGTTGAAGAACGTGAGCCCAATGAAAGACATTAACTATCAAACCACTGCAGTCATATGTTCTGAGAACAAATAAGCCAACAGGAGAAAAATAGACCCCTGCTTAGTGATACAGAAAGGCTCAAACTACTTTTCAGTAAATGAGGGCAATCAGTTAAATCAGTGGGAACAGTCCTTCGGCAGGCACTGAGGAACTAACAGTAGATTCACATTTCTATACAATAAGAATCACAAGAAAAGGATCGGAGAGCAGAATCTGGTCCTAAACAACCGTAAATCCTATATAATAAAAAAGGGTCAAATACTGTTTAAAAATGAACTCATGCTGTTATACAATAAGAAAAATCATAATTTTGCAAGGAAGGAGTGACTTGAAACATAGGCACAGCAGCGCTCTGCGTATGTGGTGAAAGAAATTTCTGTACCGGCATTGTTCATCATAATTTTGACTGATGCAAAAATTATTTGTCTTGTGCTTATCAATAACTAATAAGCTGGGGAATTGCCTGAGGTAGGTCAGGCTAATTGTGATATGTCAGGCTATTGTGCAGCAATGAGGTAAAAATAATTGTAAGAGGCTAGACTAATGATCTAGCAGCATCGGAGTTTGGGTCTGAGTGTCAGTTTTTAGCACCCCAAGCCAGTAGGGACAGAGGGTGGTGTTTACTTGGGAAAGAGGAATGTCTTGTATTTGTCTCCAGTGACTCCCTTTACCTAGTTGAAGGAATGAAGCATTTATCTCTAGACGGAGCTGCATCCAAGTCTCTCTGCTGGAAATAAGGACGCAGTGATATCGGGCCTTTGGAGGGGTGGGGATGGCATGGGGAGAAAGACAGCTAAAACCAGAAAATGTTACAAATATAACATTTGTATGTTATAACATTATATTTGTTATATATAACATTTGTTATAACATTATAACAAATATAATATAGCTATTTCACAAATACCATATCTAATCCATGTATAATCTACACACACACACACACACACACACATATATATATATTCATCATAGATAACCATATGTGTATATAAAATCTGAAACAGACCACATAGAAAATACCTTGTGACACTGGGGTGTAGAATGCTGAAGTAAAATTTAAATCACATTTTATAAAAAAGAAAATGTTCACATTAATAAACACTGTACACACGCGCACACACACACACACGTATACCAGTTATGAAAAATATAAACTATTCCCATGTCACTGGTCTTTTGTGGGCCAGAGTGAATAATAATGATGAAGTCAGAACATCAAGAGCTTCATTGTCATTCTTATTGCATTGACAAGCTTCCTAATGTTGTAATTGCTTTTTATTGTTGCCACCATGCGGCTCTCACCGCTCTGGCCTCAGATAGCTGTGTTTATCTTGTTCCCATGAAAAAAAGTAATTTTGTATTTCAGCCTGTCATATTCTATTTGCACTTCACAAACACCTGCTGATAGAATATTAATAGAGGTATGAAGAAACAAAAATTTTTCAACCTGTACTAAAAACATTTTAGTAGGGCGACTTATACAGTATTTGCAGAAAGTACAGATTTGATGCAATAACCTACAAGAGAAAAATGCAAATCTCTATTAAACTGTTTTATTGCCCTGATGATTTTATTTTAAAAGAGAAACCATATTGACTTTGCTACATTTACTTGTAAATTTCCATTTGAAATAAGTTTTTATCTCAACCAGAAAATCTAACTTTGTTAATGGCGGGTGTGTGGCTAAATCCCCCGAAGGTCTTTGAAAATCTCAAAGGCCAAGAGTGAATAAATCCTCAGCCCCTCTCCAGACTGTTTTCAGATGACCTCCTTGCAAGCTATGGCATAGGGAGCATGCCTATGGCATAGGGGGCATGCCTATGGAGTGGGGCTGGGGGCAGGAGGGGTGTGTTGGGTGAGGCTGAGCTGAAGCATGCAGCATTGTAAAGATGCAGCAGTGCTGCACCTATATGGCAGACCTAAGAGGCCTGTTCAAATTACACCTTAGAGGCACAACAAAGAATCTCACCCCAAGTCTTTTAAACTTTAAAGACGGAATCTATAACAGCAGTAACCTGTTATTTTCATTCTTTAAAACGTAATAATAACTGGGACCTTCCCAGCAAAAATGTTTGTACAAAACTGCATTTGTGAACTGTCCCACTGAAGTCAACAGGACTTCTCAAGTAAGTACAATTACACACTTGCACTCTGCCAGATCGGGACATTTATAAATAAAACACTTTCATGATGACATACTGGCCTGGTGTAAATTGAAAACCATTACAATGCAATATATACATAAAACAAACCCTCTGAAATCTCAAAAAGAGCTCAATGCAAACTGGTGTGGTGTAGTACAAAAATGCTGACCAAAACCCATGAGTAGTAGATAAGGGCAAAAGAGGTCATAATTGAAAAACAAACAAACAAAAATCCCACCTTTGAAGTAATTTTTAAAATTCCTAATTATTTTTAGAAGTGGGGAGGGAGGTAAGTGAAACAGATGTTGGGGAGCGTGGGGAGGTGAGGCAATCCAGCAGCAGACCACAACTGCTCACCTGAGATGAGATTACTGATATTCCAAAAAGGACAGTAGTTTCATAGTCAGATATATATCCAGACAAAGATCTACAACATAGCCAGGTCTACGCTATTTCGGTTCTTAAAGCTCCAAAATCCCAATTTAAATAAAGAAAAATATCAATCCAAACATTATTAGGCAGCCATTGCAAAAGTGCAGGAAACTTGTAATATTACTCCCGAGGGAATTCTGCACCACAGCACGTGCACAGAATTCATGCCCCCCGCCCTCCCCGATTTCTTTTCTTCCCCACAGAAAAATGAGTTTCTGACAGGGAAGCAAAGAGAAGCTGCAAGAGTAGTCACACGCCACTCCCTAGTTGCATAGGTACATCATTTCAGGCACTCAGAGAAGAGGTAAATCACTTCAGGGCTGGGGACACCCCAGCCAGTGGCTCCTACCCTGAGCTGGAATCAGCTGCTAGTCCCAGCTGGGCCAAAGGTAGGAGAGGATGGGAATTCCTCTTCCCCTGCAAGGAGTAGCTGGGGCTCTATCAGACCCACTGCCAGAAACCTCCCCCAGCTGCAGGAAGCTCAGCATCCTCCCCTGCATCCTGCCCCCATTGCTCCTCAGCTGCAGGGGGAGGGGTCACTGTGCAGGGAGCTGCTCCCCAATCCGCCCAATCCCCATGCATCTGGATGTCCCATACCCAGGCACTCCCACCAAGCCTCACCCCGCATACCCAGAACCCCATACCCAAACCTCACTCCATTGAACCTCAACCCCTGCATCTGGAGCCCCCTGCACCCAGACCTTCCCCCACTGAGCTCCCTACACTCAAACTCCCACCCCTCTGCATCACCCTGAGCCCCGACATCTAGACTCCCACACCACTGACCCACAATTAGCTGCACCCAGATCTCCACCCCACCAAGCCCCACTCCCCCAGCATCTAGACCCCCATACTGAGACGCCCCACACGCATATCCCTCCGCTGAGCACCAAAAACTTTTGCCCGGAAGCACCTGCAGAGACCCATTGCCCTTGCACTTGGAACCTCTTCCCCCACAAACGAGCCTCTTTGCATCCAGATCCCCCCACACCTAAATCCCCCACTGAGCTGCCTGCACCCAGATTGCCCCACACAGAATCCTCTCACGCCACACCTGGATCACCCCACAATGAGCCCCTCCACACTTGGATCCTGCCTGGTTGAGCCTGCCTGTCCCACACCTGGTGTGCCTGGCGCAGAGGGCCACAGCCCCAGGGTGTTTCTGAGGCAGGCCCAGGCCTTGTACTGTGTCAGGGTGAGGTGCAGCCTCACCACTGAGTCAGTGTCTCCGGGGTGGGTGGTGAGGACACTGCAGGGTGATCTCCCATCTTTGTGCAGCCAGTGGCCTGTGCTCCCCACTGCCATGCTGGAGCCTCTGCAATTATTAACAAATAAAAATTATAGAATTTTGCATAATTTTAAAATATTGTGTGCAGAATTTTTAATATTTTGGTGCAAAATGCCCTCAAGAGTATAATATAATCATGGCTGTTTAAAATGTCCGAGCAAACGTTACTGCATTCTGAACAAGTTGTATATAGTGAAGCTGCCTTACCCTTCCTGTGAACAAATTACAATTAAGGCACGTATCCTGATGGCATGTTTTACTATTGAGATGACTGTCACAAAATAAAATTAGAGCATACATGATGCAAAACTGTACAACTGAAAAAAAGCCCAACACTGCCTGACACAGAAAACGCAGAGTTGAAAGTTATGCCAGGATTATGAACTCAATTCACTACACCCAAACACACACAACCTCTGTCAACAAGGAGAGACACAAGCTTCTACCCAGCAGCAAGACTTCTGTTTTTTCCAGGGCTGAGGATGAAGCAGCTCTGATGCTTCCTTCTAGCGATATCCTCCAAGGCACAGGTTCCACTTCTAGAATCCACAAGGTAAGAGAAGTACATCTGTACATCAGCTCATTCATGGTACTCTATGCAGTATTAAGAGACTTCAGATGCACACTCTGTTAACATGGGAAAGGAAGATATATACTTGCAGAATGCACATATCACATTCCCTCAGTGATCACAGTGCTTTTAGTCAACACTGACTGACATCTTCTAGGCATGGATTATTCACATGGGAGGGCATTTTCAGACACATCTGGAACATTCATCAAGCAACAGCCTATGGCCACTCATATTAAGAGCCCCTGAGACATCCACATGACAAAAATGGCCAGTTGATCTCACTCTAAAACCAGCAGGACATCATGACCATTTAGCACAACTCCAAAGGAAAGCCAGAATGCAGAGTGGAATTCACCGGAGTTCTCCCTGGCGTCCAACTGCACCTATTGTTAATGCTATTGGGATGGACTACAAAAAGACACATGCAAGAACACATTGATATACGATGCAGCTCCACTGTCTTCAAAGAAGCTGCCTCGGAGATGTGTCTGACGGTTGGTTTTGAATCTGACATTAGGCACACTATATGAGGGTGTCTTGATAAATGCAAACATAACAAATTATATTTTAAAAGGAAAGTGCAAGGTTGAAAATAAAAGGTAAACTTTTGTAATAACCACATATTAGGCCTTTTCCTAGACTCAGTCCTTGGACTGGTTTAACTAAAATAGTTTAAAAAAAATATTAAGAGACAAATACTCAATATACACTATAGTTTAACAGCTGTTAATTTACAATAATGGCATAAATTGGGAGTATCATTGATGACTGGACTGAACAACTTGTACAGATTTCATTCTGTCTTTAGCTTTTCATATTTTCAATGGCAAAAAAAAAAGTGGCGAGGGAGCAGACTTTTACACTGATCTAAATCTTTTGTAACTGTACAGTTTTCACATTAATGCCAGACATTCTTGTTTTCTACATCTCTTTCTACAAGATCTGATTTTTAATAGAATGGAAAAAAAATTCTATTCTAAGAAATTCTTTTAAAAATATCTACTAATAGAGTTGCTGGGCTTGAGTTTCAAGGTCTAGTTAATAGGGCTGTCGATTAACTGCAGTTAACTCAGCAATTAACTCAAAACAAATTTATCGCAATTAAAAAAAGTAATCACAGTTTTCATTGCACTGTTAGTACTGATTGTTGTTACCTGTTCTTGAATATTCCATTATTTCACAACATCCCAGAAACACTCTACACATGTTTCAGCATGATGTCTCTCTTCAGTATGCGTTACTGATAAAGCAAATGATTGCAGTGTCCATCCAGTATCAATCAGGTGTGCTGTGACTCCAAGATAGCTGTGATTGCTCAAGGATGTCCAGCGATCACCAGTCAAAGCAACAGCTAGGGCATTTTTCAGAAGCTCCAACTTTGTGGTCTTCTTGTTGTAATACAGGTCATGTATTCATGATGGAATGGCTCCTTGGGAGGGAAAGGTGTATGACTGATTGGAAGATGAAATTTGAATAACATCTCTCAGCTCTCTGTTGTTTACAATGTTGAGTGGTCTGCAGTTCATAGCTATCCACTTTGCAATAGCATTGGTTAAGCTGTTGTACTTTCAGGATCGCTACAAGCCCCTGGATCAAACAAACTCTGTAAGCGTACTCTGTTATGGCTGATGGGATTCATTTGCTGTTGGTATGTTATCTGTAGCACAAGATCTGGAGGCAAGAGCATGTTTAGTATGTAGGTGGTACTGCAGACTTGAAATACTTCGATGGTATTGGAACTTAGCCCTGCAATAGCTACATATAACCATCTTTATATGCAATCAAAAACTGTGATTAATCTAGACTAATTTTTTTAAATCTCTTGACAGCCCTACTTATCAAGCTCAGTCTTGAAATAAGTGTTTTTTTTGCCCCCACTACTCCCCTTGGAGGGCTGTTCCAGAACTTCACTTCTCTGATGGTTAGATACTTTCATCTAACTTCAAGCATAAACTTGTTGATGGCCAGTTTATATCCATTTGTTCTTGTACAACCACTGGCCCTTAACTTAAATAGCACATCTCTCTCCCTGACGTTTCTCTCTCTGATGTATTTATACAGAGTAATCATATCGCTCTTCAGCCTTCATTTGATTAGGCTACCCCAGCCAAGGTCCTTAAGTCTCCTCTTGTAAGGTAGTTTCTCCATTCCTCTGATCATCCTAGCATCCCTTCTCTGAACCTGTTCCAGTTTGAAATCATCTTTTTGTTAAACATGGGAGACCCGAATTGCACCCAGTATTCCAGATGAGGTCTCACCAGAGCCTGGTACAATGGTAGTAACACTTCCCTGTCTCTGTTGGAAATACTTTGCCTGATGCATGCTAGGACTGAATTAGCCTTTTTCACAGCTGCATCACATTGACAGCTCATAGTCATCAACTGAAACAATCCTTCGTCACTTCGATAAGTCCCCATGACCTTTCACTTTGCACTAGGCCTGTCAATTAAGGATTAATTCACAGCATGATTAAGGCATAAATATTTTTAATCCATTAATTGGACTTCAGAGTCAGCGGGGGCCAAAGGCCCACACACCTAGGGGGGCCGAAGGCTTGTGCCCCAAGAGGCTGAATGTAAGGGATCACAATTTTTTTCTAGTGGGTGGTGTCATGATTTTTTTCAAGTCCAACTGAGGTCACCCGCATAAAAAGTTTGAGAAACACTGCTCTAAAGTTTTACACTGTTTTATTTTTGAGTGCAGTTGTGTTAAAAAAAAATCTACATTTGTAAGTTATACTTTCACGATAAAGAGCTTGCACTACAGTACTTGTATGAGGTGAATTGAAATACTCATCTTTTTCACAGTGCAAATATTTGTAATAAAAAATAATATAAAGTGAGCACTGTAACTTGGTATTGTGTTGTAATTGAAATCAATACGTTTGAAAATGTAGAAAACATCCAAATATTTAAATAAATGGTATTCTATTATTGTTTAGCAGTGTGATTAAAACTGTGATTAATCGCAGTTCGTTTATTTAATCGCTTGACAGCCCTACTAGTTAGATATCTAACTGGCCATTTGCAGGTACACTTGTGGTATATTCACGTGCAAATTAGACCAGTGCACACTTTAAATGTTCAATTTTTCATTGCATTATTCACATTCTAATCATTAACACAGATAGATATTGCTGTCAAATCAGGTACCCAGTTGCCCATTGAACAAACTTTACAGAGTGTTCTACTGTGAAGAATCTGTTAGCCCTAACAAATCTAAAAAAGAGTGAGCTGCAGTCTGTGCTTTCTTGTGCATCAACTGAATTGTTAACCAGGTTCCAACTGCAGAGCTAAAATTTTCCCTAAGTCTAACGTATCAAATACCATTGAAAACTACTAGGTTGCGATAAGCTTAGGCACAAAGGGGCTGCACAGGTGTAGTTATTAGCTAAAGACAGAATCTGACATGAAGAAACTTTGTTGCTGGTGGTTATGCATGAGTAAGAAAGAACCTAGCATGACTTTCTGATCACAGGTTGAGTTTGTAGGGCTGGGAACTAAAAACCCATCATTTTATTTGTATGCCAATATGTCAAATTCAGTCATTTTTTGGAGTAGAACCAATTTTAAAGAGTTTATAGACACAAGTAAATCCATGGAAAAAATAACAGGACGCACAGCTGGTATATATGAATGGAGTAATACTAAATAAGGGGCTTTCTACTTTTGGAATAATGACAGTATGAAGAGCCCTAAGAAAAAATTTCAAAGCATATACAAAGAGTACTTACTTTACATACAGAATTCCCCACATTTCCCTAATTGATACAGATGTTCATCAGAAAGGATTATGCTCACCATTCAGTTAGACGGCTATGGGACTAGAAAAGAATTGCTACATTAGTAGCAAAACTTTAAGACCACAGATTATATGCACTAATTTGTACTTGTGTGCCAGGCCCTCTGCATATTTTATTCAGTCTTTTTTAAAACTGATCCAATTTTCTCCTGAGCAACTGTTTAGCCTGTTTTCAATTTAAGTCCTCTCATATTAAGGGGGGAAACACTACTTCCATAAATGGAAATGGGAAACATGTTCTCTAGATGACAATATCTCTAGAGATGGAAAGTTTTAAAAGAAGAAGAAAAAATCAGCAGGACAAAGAATAACTTGTACTATGATGGATTACATTAGACTGTCTAGATTACATCACACACAAATCATACATGAACACCTTCACTAAAGCAGGTTGGTTCTCTTATTTTAGCATTTGGCTTTCATTTTAATATGCTACTTTCAGAAAAGCCAAACAACAAATGTGAAATTGTGAGTTATGCTGTCTTTTCCCCTGTATAATGATTAAATATTAGTCACAGGCTAGCAAATGCAAAATTTATTTCAACTGTACATAACAGATGTCTTTTTTTTTTTATAAAACAAAACACTTAATTGCTATATGCATCACAAACAATAATAGGCATACTGTACAATACAATGCAACATTTAGATATACATCCAGTTTGTATTTTCAAAAGTCAGTCATCTACTAAAGATGGCTTTTCCCATTCACAAATGAAATGCACAATATATAGATCTGTCAATGTTTTACGTCACTATATACACATTACTGTGTTTTGGCAAGATTATGCAAAAAACACAATTAATATAGCTTGGTGTCAATTTATGTTAAATACTCATTTAATGGAAACACCATTTAAGCCACATGAAAAGGAGCTGACAATGGCTTAAACCTACCTTCTAATTCAGATTCTGCATTCTTTCAGTATAGTACTAACTGTACACATATATTTTACAGAATTGCATAAACATAAGGTACTATTATTAGCATGACTAAAGTTCCACAAAAATAGAAACACTGAACCTTTGGACTGAATACCATCATTTTCACACTGGTATTTTTTAAACTTCTTGCATTAATACTTCTGATTAGTTGACAATAGCTAGTGATCTGTAACATTGAAAATGCAATGATTTTTAATTCTGCAGTGATGTTGGCACTGAAGATCATCATCATAAAATAACATCATTCTGATGACAGTTATTGATTTAACTGCTACAATAATTAATGGTGGTAAACTGTCAAAGCTTTGGTGCATAGAAAGTCAATAAAATCTTCAGATCTGGGTAACAAAAGCATTATTTTGTGTGATAAAGGAAAGTTTAAGTGCAGCAACTATTTCAAAAACTTATAATATTTACAGTACATAATATATGTAACATAGTAGTATTATGTAAATGAACAGGCATTTAACCAGTGCAGAAAACATCATTATTATTCCACCAGAACACTACTGCTTAAAAAAAAGAAAATCAGGGGAAAAAAATGATCCATGCTTTCAGCATTATAAATCGGAAGTGAATCCTCTATGTGACTTTTAAAATAAAAATGAAAGCTAAGTGGTTTACAGAGGTATTGTCTGATATAGCATAGAGTACATACACCATATATTTGTCCCCTCAGCAATTTTTCCTAGTTAAAATTAGATACAGTGCATACATGTACCTTGTCGCCACAATAAAATGACTAGTACAATAATAAACCCCTGAAATTTCTTTCTGATAAGCATCTCAATTTTCATTAGCTACAGTAACAAGTAGATTATCAAACACTTAAAACTAATAGTGAAGTTTTGGATATGAACTGCTTCTAAGACACCTTGTCCATTTTGACATCCTTGTGGGATCGTTCATGTGTAACCATTGGTTTCCTGCTTAAATCACCTGCAGGAGTTTACTATTGCCTCAGGACTTGTAAACAGTATGATCAAATTCCCAGGCAGCAACAATTGCACCTATCTTAATTTGTTCATACAGTGATATCAGAACACTGAGCACTGTACATGTTTGAAATACAAAGAAATCTTTAAGGAAAGCAAAAAAATGTTATCACCCTTTTAGGATGCGGCTGTTTTCTTAATGCTAATGCTAATAAGGATTTAGAATACAGAAAGGTTTCATTTCAATTCCAATTATGTTATCCACAATACAGAACACAACTTTCCCCCACCAACGTCCCAGGTGCAGAATATATATTGTGTCACATTCGGAACTGAATAGATAATGTGTCAAAGCTAAAGTTACTCTGAATGAAGAGCTGGTTGCTGAAAACCAATGTGCTTATGAGAGCAACTACAAAACACAATAAATACATGTCTCAGATGTATCCAGACTGTGAAAACCAAAGCCAGGCATTCTACTTTTAAGGACTTCCTACAACCCATTTTGACCACAATTATACCAACAGTTTCAGATTCTGAACACTCAAGCTTTCATAATGGTAACCTTTCTGAATTTTTTTTTCAGATTGGATTTTGTGGTTTTCATAGAGAAGGACCGATGATTTATTGATAGTTGTGCATTTTACTAGGCAGATCAGCATCTAAAACCTGGAACCTTCCACACTACTACATGCAGTAAAGTGACAGTATGACTACTGGCAGAGTGAACTATACACTGCATTTAACAACACAGAGTTCCAGGTCTTTAAGACAACTGCTTAACTTGTGAAAAATGTATATTCTTCATCCATGTCTAAGCAATGAAAAAAAAAGACAGCAATATAAACATTTTCATAGATTATCAAACACTCTGCCATACAGATTGCCCAGATAAAGGAGTATCTGAATCATTTTACAGTTCTTGTACTGCGTATTTTAAAAATTATTTTCTCTTGTTCTCCCTGCTTTATACCTTGTGTTTATAATACATAGAAAATTAGACCACTATAAGGCTAAAGTAGTTCCATATTGCTGGCACTTAGCTCACAAACCAGTATGGTTTCAGTACAAAATACAAAAACGTGCTGTATCGGGGGGAGGGGGGGGGGAATTGTTGCTACACTGACCAAGTCAAAAAACAGTCTATTCAGAGCTACAAATCAATGGCTGTCACTTTTAAAAAACCCTAAAGGTATAATATCCTTAGCAGGATATACACTCTCGATTTAGAATGACTTAATTGTATATGTATTAAATTGGCAATAGAGCCTCCCACGAGGTACAATTGAAATATCAGAAATGCTCTCAAAAGTTGTTAAAATATCACATTGAAGAGACAAGGAACAGCAAGAAAACATCTAAGAAAAGCAGGCTGTGATACAACAAGCATTTGTTAAGAAAAGCTCAGAAGTGCATTAGTTCTGGTGAGAGATATATGAGCAACAGCTCTTACGAGATGTAGACCCCATTCTGTAACTATGGGCTGTCCATATACTGTCATAGTCAGAGTCTTCTGAGAGGTCTGAAGGCTCCAAACGAGAAAGGCTACTGCGACGACCCAAGGAGTCTAGACTTGATTGGTCATCATCAGCCAAGACGTGATTATGCATCAGGTCAGTGCCTTGCCATGCTAAGGATGTACGGGTGAAATGAAATGGTGGATGTGGATAGGCAGAGGTGGGATGAGGAGGGGAACGTAAGGAATAGCCACAACCAAAACACATGAAAACAAAAGCAAAAGGTGATGGGAAGAGAAGGAAAAGAGAAAATATTGTTAAAAAGGCAGCAAAGCTTTATTCTTATTTTTGGTTGGGTTTGATGTAAAAATTACACTTGGCATGTAATAACTTTTGAACGGTCACAATCTAATTTTTTAATTTGTTTTAAATTTTGAGCAGTTTTATTGAAAATATATGTCCTGACCTGAGTACCCCTGAGATTCTTTGATTATTATTATGAACAGGACAGTCAACTCTAGTTAACAGAGAAATTTGAAAGGGGAGGAGCACAGCTACAACTTAGCTATAACAAATCATCTGGAAATCTTTTTACAAAATGCAAAGTTGATAGGGCTAATCAAATGTTGCAAGCCACAGTAGTTATCTCAGATCAACTCCAAAATACTTTAAAATATTTTAGACTTACTGTACTATTTCCAGTTACCTCCCTGCCAAGACTAGCTATCCACAGTAGTCATTTTCATGACTGTGTCTAAACTTACCTTCTCAATATAATCACTGTAAAATGTTTAGGGTGAACAAGGGGGTATAAAAATGCTTTCTCTCTTCTATTTCTATTTTGAAGCTGGGTTTTTGCTTATGAAAGGTAAATGCCTGGAAATATTTGGAAACTGAAACTGTAGGTGGCCATAATGTGAGCTACTACACACGTTGTGTTACTAATGATGTTAAACCCTTACCTAGAGAACTAACCTATTTTTCTGAGAGCAAGAAAGAATGCACAGCAAAAGACCAGATTTATAAGAAGGGAAAGCCCCACCCTTCATTCTCGTCTCTTCATTTCTATTGCCCCATAATCTCTCCAGATTTAAAAAAAACAAAACCTCTTTTCCCCCCAAGTAGTAACAAAAAGCTGCTGTCCTACCTCTGACGTCACTGCCTTCCAATCCACTGGTGCCCTAGCCGTGCTGAATTTGCACTTCCAAAAGCAGCACCTCCTGGATGCCAAACAGAAGGTGCTACTAGAAGAATTGCCAAATCAGCGCTGTGAGGGACAGGCAGAATGTGAACACAGAGGTAAGAAAGGGGTACAAAAAGAATGTGAAAATTTTAATAAACTGTCTGGTAATTTTTGAATGCACGGTTACTCTTACAGAAGCAATCCCAGCACCAAATGGAGTTTATCCACCTCTGATGGAAAGCTAGACATGGAATGGTAGAAAATCTAAAATTTTAATGCCAATACCCAGCCTTTACAAGAGAAGAGGTCGTGCATGTAACTGATACTTCAGCTGTTTCTTAGTACGGTTAAATGCAAATAAAAGCTGTTGACTTTTGATGTATGTAATGATATCTACTGCACTATGTATATTTCTTAAATATACATAGAAAGGGAAAAATAGGGGGGAAAAAGCAAAAATATACTTCGCATCGGTTGTATGTGTTTCTGTGTACACACACAACTGCATAATTAAAAACTAAATGTTTCACAAACCATTTCTTGTCAGATTATCTTTGAAAAATGATCAGCACCAACTGAGCACAGTTGTGACATTTAAAATAGCAACAGTTTAATTTAGCCTTATTTTGTTCCATAATTTATCTTTACAATTTTAAACAGTAAACTTGTTTCTTTCATTTTTACCAGGTAAGCCACAATAAAACAGAATGATCATAGGGCTAAAATCAAATTTGTGGAAACTGAAACCAGTCCAAAACAGGGATGAGCTAATAAATTACTTCAATTTTATCACCTGGAAGACTTAGAACTTGATAAAATGGATCACAAAGACAGACCTGAAGAGTCCCTTTTCGTACACATTTTAGCTTGAAACAATGTAAATGAAAATTAAAAACATACATGAAATAACCTTGCAATAAATTCTTCCTTCATACAAAAAGCCAAATTCCAATATTAAGTATATTTGCATGCAACGTAGGATTTTTCAAGGTGATGAGAAGGCAGGCAACTGCACATGTGTTAAAGAATTTGTGCACTAAATTTCAAGTCATATTTTGTGACTTTCCAATTGCCAGTATAAAATGTTTTTGCTTGGAAATAAAGTATGCACAAAAAACTGTTTTGGTAATAAACACTGACAAATACTTGGAAATTAAACAATTTAAATGGGCAGTGAGTTATTTACAATGTCCACACTAATAATTGCTGACAATAATAAAATCACTAACTATTTTAGGATCATTTTACAGCATACCAGAGATATAATTCCTAAACAAGGTTTATATTCAATGGCAAAACTGTGCAAATTGGAGAAAACTGAACAGCATGCTCTCCTCCCTTACATAAATGTTAATGCATGCTGGTGGATTCCCCTATGTGGAGTGTTTTACTTACAACACAAAGAACCTCCACAACTTCAGCCTTGTTTTAGATTAAGTGAGGATGTGCACTGTAAGTACCAATTAGCTGAATGTAAATTTGAAAAACTGAGAATGGCAACCTTACCCAACACAGAGATCTAAGAAAATTAACAGTTGCTCCCTGAAATTATTATAAGAGAGGATTAAAATTTGTAATAGTAAATATTGAACAGCTAGTGGCAAGGAAAACTTTATTGCCCCATTTACCCTTCCACAACAGGAGTGAAGGTTTCCCAGAAGCCCTTGAGTAAAACATGTATCTTGTTGAACAGAACCATCACAGGCATAAAGCAGATATAGCCCCAAAATCTGAAATGAATATTGCTCTTCCTTTTACCTCCACACTTACCATTTTCTCTCAAGAAAGTGTATTGCAAGTGTCATTAAATCCAGACACTTCCCATTCCTTGGTGCATACAGGTTTCATGCCATGGCAAATTTAGTAATATGGATTATATTCACCAAAATTGGACCTCAGGCAGGGCTTCTGATGCTCTAAGTAGAGTGCTCAAGCACCCCACGTCGAGACCCACTCCAAAGGCTGATTTTCTTAGGACACATCCCATTATTTGCAGTGTTGGGACCCACCACTGTTTTTGTTATGTATCTAAATAGCATTTTGGTTAATTAATTCAGCCTTTTCTAACTTACTTGAATTTAGTGTTTGGCGCGTTTTGGCACTTGTGCAGTAAGCTTCAATGACCTTAAGAATCTGAGCATCTTCTTCCAATGCAGCTGTACCTGAAGTCAACAGAAAAATAAATCTTTACCATGGCTCTAGTTATTAAGCCAGTCATGTAATTGTAAAGTCGTTTAACGCCTAGAGACAAGTACCAGATAATTCAACTAAGGTTCAGCTCAGTGATTCTATGTATTACCCCCACAAATTGTAGCTGATACCTTAATCTATATTCTGGAGTGAGTTTCAATGAGCGAAAAGAGTTTAAAAAAAAACAAATATATACTTAAATGTTGTTATAAAATGTATTGAAAGACACCTCAAAACTGGGAAATTAAGCCATACCAAAAGAAGGTTTCTAAATATTTTAAAGCTGCCCCTTTCTGTTTCTTTTCAAAGAGAGCTATGTGGAATTTAAGTGTTTTGAAGAAGCACGTCTTCCCTCTATGGTATTATGCAAACACCAATCAGACACAAAAAGTATACCCAAACAGTTATTAGTTGCATCTTAATTCATATCACAGTTTAATTAGAGAAACACAAGGAATAGAATATTATCTTCTAGTAAATAAATCAGAGCATCATGTAGTTCAATAACTAAGTCTTTATTAGGGTTCACAAGTGAAACAATCATACAATTTTTCCAAAGCAATACTATGAAAGGAAGTCTAGCATTCTGAAAATTAAACTCAGCATAATATTACAACATATACTGTTGTACAATTTCAGTCTTGTGGCCATCAGGAAAAGTGCCACTTACCGTATGAGTACTTTTGTGAAATTTGACAGCATCTGACAACTATTTTCAGACTGTGTTAAGTGAAGCTTGTTAGGTTTCTTAGCAGAGCTTAGAGCAGAGAAAACATTCCAGATACAAAGTTCTATGAATAGTTGCTTTGGAGTTAATTAAAAGAAAATCCATGTGAAGCTAAATCTGTTCTTCCTGGGCTTCAACTAGATCCTTTTATCAAAGCTGCTTCAGCTAAGAATAGGGCGTGAAATTCTGACCACGTTTGAAGTAAATGGGAGTTTTTAAGTCTTGACTTCAGTGGAGCCAGAATTTCACCAAGGTTGGTTGGTTTGTTTTTAAATTTCCATCCATTTTTTCCCATCCCCACAAAGCTTTATATACCATTGGCCTTGAAGATTTTCACTGAGAGCATATGAAGGTCTTTCAAAGTCAGCAATCTTCTCCTAGCAGGCAAGACATCCAGAAATTCCCATTTTTATTTTCAATTATTTATGATCACAACCAAACAGTACTCTATAGAATATCCACCAGTGATGACTGTTTGCAAACACCACTAAGAAGAGCTCATAGCAACATGATAGTTTCCCAATAACGTTTAAGATATACAAACATTTCTCACCTATTCCAAAACGATTTCCCTTTTTTAATAAATGGAAAAAATCTGTCAGCAAAGCAATTCCTCTATGCAGGGTGTAACACCATTGTACTGTTTTGTACAGTAGAGATGGAGAACTAGTAATTATGTAGGCATTAACTTTCTTACATTATACCCAGGTTCATGGAAGTATTTGGTTGATACATCTCACGTATCTGATTTATTTGTTCAAAGCGCAATTAACACTCAAGGACAACAGCATGCTGGTGACTACTGAAGTTCCACACAAATATCTGATGGGATCTGTTGTATTGGGACTGCATTGCAGAAGTTTCTTTATTACTTAACTGATCTCCATTGGTCAGAACACGTCAAATTCAGCATTGTTTCTCAACATTGCTTCATTTCTATTCCTAATTATAGCAGCTGTGACAGATTAAAACATTTATGTTTCAGCAGTTCTTGAAATTAAAAGATGGTCAGATTAGTAGTGACTTGTTTGTTTTTCAGTTCTATTCTATCCTTTCTTCCATATTTTAATTCTTTATTTCTCACATTCTCCTCAAATAATCAAGTTTGTGACATAACTGCTTTTAAATGGCATAAAAGTGAAATACAAAGGCATTTTAAGATCACAGATCCATTTCCCACCCCCATCAGCCCATCTGTAACCATCATACCACTCACTTAAAAGGCATAGTAATGAAAAGGATGTTACAATTGTTTTTAAATTATGTGGCTTCTGCATCTCTAACTAGCCCACTGTATCAAACAGTTAGTACTAGTAATTAATATTTTACTACTGGGAAGCAGTAGTAAGCGCTACAATCTGTAAGATAAATACTTAAAGGAAGTATGCTTTGTAAATTTAAAGAGTAACAAGAAAAATGGTCTGATGTAATTATGTTGTATATGTCCTTTAAAATTGATTTAAAATAAAAATATCAGTAAAGATATACAATTCACTTGGATAAAAATGTCATTGCCATGTGTTGATATAACAGAACAAAACAGTCACATTAAAGAATGAGCTTCTATTGCTTACCTATTATTCAGCAGAATCTGATTAAAAAAAAGATTTCCCAAAATGTTCTCTTCTGTGATCTGGGAAGACTGAGAGAACAAAAAACAGCACCAACTTATTTTGTACTATGGGGAACCATTACTCTCTTTTGCTTTGAAGATTTTGAGAGGACAGTAGATTTAAATAAAAAGGAATGACTCTTATTTGATCAGTCCAGAATGAAAGTCTTGTGACGATGCGGAGGGGATAAAGCAAATCTTGTTTTAACAATATCAAATAGAAAGTCTAAATACTGGGGTGAAATTGAGTGTCTAGTATTGAATGAGACTACTGATATAATAGTCATCACAGAAACTTGGTGGAATGACAATTAATGGGAACCGGTAATATCAGGGTACAAAATATATAGGAATTAACTGAGTGGGTCACAGTGGGGGGAAGACTGGCACTCTATGTGAAAGAAAAAATAGAGTCAAATATAGAAAAATCTTAAATGAATCAAACTTTACCACAGAATCTCTATGTATAGACATTCCATGCTTGAATAATAAGAGTATAAACAGTAGAAATATACTACCAAACACCTGACCAAGATGGTAACAGTGACTGTATAACGTCAGGGACATTAGAGAGACTACAAAACCAGAAAACCCAATAATAATGGGGGATTTAACTATCCCCATAGTGATTGGGTAAATGTCACCTCATGACAGGATGTAGAGATTAAATTTATAGACACCCTAAATGACTGCTTCTTGGAGCAGCGAGTCATGGAACCCACAAGAGGAGAGGCAATTTTTGATTTAGTCCTAACTGGAGCACAGGATCTGGTCCAAGAGGTGAATATAGCTGAACTGCTTGGTAATAGTGACCATAATGTAATTAAATTTAACATCCCTGTAGGGGTGAAAATACCAAAGAAATCCACCACAGTAGGATTTAACTTCAAAGAGAAAACTACACAAAAATGAAGAGTCTAGTTAAACAGAAATTAAAAGGAACAGTCACAAAAGTGAAAGGAAGCTGCATGGAAACTATTTATAAACATTATAATAGAGGCTCAAACTCTATGTATATGCCAAATAATAATAAAAACAGCAAGAGGACCAAAAATGCCACCATTATTAAACAGCAGAGCGAAAGAGGTGGTTAGAGACAAAAAAGTATCCTTTAAAAACTGGACGTCAAATCCTACTGAGGAAAATAGAAAGGAGCATAACTCTGGCATGTAAATATAAAAGTCTAATTAGGAAGGCAAAAAATGAATTTGAAGAGCAACTAGCAAAAAGCAAAAAAAGTAACTAAATTTTTTTAAAGTACATCAGAAGCAGAAAGCCACAATCAGTGAGGCCACTTGATTATCAAGATGCTAAAGGAGCACTCAAGGAAGATAAGGCCATTGTGGAGAAGCTAAATGAATTCTTTCCATTGGTCTTCACTGAAGAGGGATGTGAGGGAGATTCCTACGCTCAAATCATTCTTATTAGGCAACAAATCTGACGAACTGTCCCAGACTGCGGTGTCAATAGAGCAGATTTTGGAATGAACTGATAAACTGAAGGAACTCAAATATGAAACTAAAGAACTGCTAATTGTGGTTTGTAACCTATTGCTTAAATCAGCCTCCATTCCAGATGACTACAGAGTAGCTAATATAATGCCGATTTTAAAAAAGGCTCCAGACATTACATTACAGGCTGGTAAGACTAACTACAGTACCAGGCAATTTGGTTGAAACTATAGTAAAGAACAGAATTATCAGACATACAGATGAACATGATTTGTTAGGGAAGAGTCAACACAGCTTTTGTAAAGGGAAATCATGCCTCACTAATCTATTAGAATTGTTTGAGGGGGTCAACAAGCACGTAGACAAGGGTGATCCAGTTTCTGGACTTCCAGAAAGCTTTTGACTCCAAAGGCTCTTAAGCAAAGTAAGCAGTCCTGGGATAAGAGGAAAGGTCCGCTCGTGGATCAGTAACTGGTTAAAAAGATAGGAAACAAAGGGTATTGATAAATGGTCAGTTTTCACAATGGAAAGAGTTAAATAAGGATTTGTACTGTGACCTGTGCTGTTCAACATATTCATAAATGATCTGGAAAAGTGAGTGACCAGTGAGGTGGCAAAATTTGCAGATGATACAAAATTACTCAGGATAGTTAAGTCCAAAGCTCACTGCAGAGAGTTACAAAGGGATCTCACAAAACTGAGTGACAGAGCAACAAAATGGCAGGTGAAATTTAATGTTGATAAATGCAACATAATGCACACTGGAAAAAATAATCCCAGCTAAACAGACAAAATGATGTGGTCTATATTAGCTGTTGCCACTCAAGAAAGAAATCTTGGTGTCATTATGTAAACTCTGAAAATGCCAGCTCAGTGTGCAGCAGCAGTCAAAAAGGGAAGCATTAGGAAAGGGGTAGATAATAAGACAGAAACTATCATAATGCCATTATATAAATCTATAGTACACCCACACCCTGATGTACAGTTCTGGTCACCCCATCTCAAAAAAGATATATTCGAATTAGAAAAGGTACAGAGAAGGACAACAAAAATAATTAGCAGCTTTCATATGAGGAAAGATTAAAAAGACTGACTGTTTAGTTGAGAAAAGAAACAACTAAGGGGAGAGATGATAGAGGTCCATAAAATCATGAATGGTGTGGAGAAAGTGCATAGGGAAGTGTTATTTACCCCTTCACCTCACACAAGAGGCAGGGATCACCCAATGAAATTAATGGACAGAAGGTTTAAAACAAACAAAAGGAAGTACTTCACACAACGCCCAGTAAACCTGTGGAACTCATTGCCAAGGCCAAATCTGTAACAGGGTTCAAAAAAAAGAACTGGTTAAGTTCATGGAGGACAAGTCCATCAATGGCTATTAGCCAAGACTGATGGGTCCCTAAACCTCTGACTCCCAGAAGCTGGGACTGGATGACAGTGGATGGATCACTCGATAAATGCCCTGTTCTGTTTGTTCTCTCTGAAGCATCCAGCACTGGCCAATGTCAGAAGACAGGACACTGGGCTAGATGGACCCATTGGTCTGACCCACTATGGCTGTCCTTATGTTCTTAAAGTGGAAAGACAGAAGGAAAAGAATCGCTTCTAAAGAAGAAAATATTGTGGTCAAATGATGACCATTGTATATTATAATCTGTTTCAGGCTTTCTAAATTTTCAAAAAAAATTTTTTTGCCATAAATCAAAAATTATATTCAAAACCATATAGGCCAATATTTTCAAATTTAGTTAATTACTGTTTAGCATCAAATGCCATATTTAAACACCTAAACAAATAATGGCTTGGATATTCAGAGTTGCAAAGGCATTCTCACAGTTCCCATTAAAATTTCGAAGTGTTGGCCAGAGTATTTAGTTTCCTAGACTCCCAACAAGTTTCTTTTAACTTGCTTAATAAAATTATATTAAAACTACTTCAAACAAACTCACACAATGTGGATTCCTTAAAGGGCCGTCTATATCCTGTATTCAGTTACAACCACCACAGAATGCAATAACAAAACTAACTTCTAAAATATTTTATTGGGCCAATCTATAGTAAGGACATTGACAAGATGTCTTGGTATGATGTAGAAGACAACACTCTGGAATTGGTTTAAAAGGCCAAAGCCACAACTTTTATTGGAAAAGCTCAAACCTGGAACTCTCTAACTATATGTATATGTAAAAAAGGAAGGAACAAGTTTCTTCATGGGAGGCCCTGTATCAGTGCTTGGTAACAAGGTCCTTTCTTGAGGAGGCCTTATGTCTTCTCCACTGTCTTTCATTCCATCCTTATGCAAGGTTCTAGTGAGAGGGATGCTTGCTTATGCAGCTGTCACATTAAAAACAAACAGCCAGAGCTTTATAGCCCATGCAAGGAAACTTGCAAGTGAAACAAGTCAGCTATCCACACCCACATACTACTCAACTAAAGTTTCCATCAACACATGTAAACAACGTATCATTCCCTTCACTAACCTAAATTCCTACCATAGGAAATCCACAACACATCCTAGGGGAAGAGAAAGCTCCCACTGTATTCAGCAAGTGTCTGTGATGTTGCACTCCACATGCGTTATGAAAATATGCTTATGAATGTGAATACGATGTAACTGGAATATGCTTTATGCAAAAGGTCTCTTGTAAGGTATCATTACAAACCTTATAATCTACTGAGTGTGTTCATCCTATTTGTTTGCATGTATTATTTCTATGTCTGAAGTTAGGAGAACAGGATATAAACTTGAATTACTGATGTAAACATATTAAGTGGAAGCCATTAAGAGTGCTTCACAATCAATTAACTGTAAATGGCTCTGTTTACTTGCAAACCTTCCTGTGTACCTGTAGGTCAGCCCAGGAAGAATGGAGGCTGGGGTCTCACAGGACATGTGATCATGTCACCTGATACTGGAATTCATCTTAAATCTGGCACTTTTTCATTTAGGAGGGGTGGGGACCCAGAGAGACAAAAAATTCCCACTTTTTGCCAAAGGTATAAAAGGGGGTGAAGCAGGACAAAGGTAGTCAGTCATGAGAAAGCCACTGCTTTCCACCTAGGATGTCTGCTGGAACTAACAAGGACTGTACTGGGGAAAGGACTGGGCCCAGACTAGGAAGGAGTCTAGTCTCTGAAAGAGGCTTGTTGCAACATCTGTGAGGGTGAGATATTGCCTGTAATCAGCTTTTTAATGTATTAGGCTTAGACTCGCGTGATTTTGCTTTATTTTCCTTGGTGACTTGCTTTGCTCTGTTATTACTTGAAACCACTTAAATCCTACTTTTTATACTTAATAAAATCACTTTTGTTTATTAACGAACCCAGGTTAAGTGATTAATACCTGGGGGAGCAAATAGCTGTGCATCTCTCTCTATCAGTGTTATAGAGGGCAGACAATTGATGAATTTACCCTGTATAAGCTTTATACAGAGTAAAACGGATATATTTGAGGTTTGGATCCCATTGGGAGCTGTGTGTCTGCGTGCTGGAGATAAGTAACCTGCTGAGCTGTTTTCAGTTAAGTCTGCAGCTTTGGAAACGTGGACCAGACCCTGGGTCTGTGTTGCAGCAGGCTAGTGTGTTTGGTTCAACAAGACAGGGTTCTGGAAGTCCCAAGCTGGCAGGGAAAACGGGCTCAGAGGTAATTTCAGCACATCAAGTGACAGTCCCATGGGGATCTCTGTGACCGAACTCGTCACAGTGTGTCATGGGAAAAATTCCTTCTCAACTCAAAGTATGGTGATTCTTTATGACAGCATTCACTATGTGCTTCACATGTTCCATAAACTCAAGATAGACAGGTCTCTCTTCTAAGAAGCCCACAACTTAAGGATACAGAAGTAAACAAAAACTGAGGAAAGCAAATGTGGTTTGAGTACATGAACTAGTTCAATCTAAATGGCTTAATTATTTTAAGCACCGCACAGACCCCTGTTATCACAAATGTTACTTATCCATTCACACATGTGAATCAGGATATATTAGTACACACTAAACAGACAGAACTGGACTGAAGTTAAGATGGTAGAATAAAGACTTTTTTCCCACCTGGATAACACAGTTATTAACATTTATCTTTTCCTTCATCCTTCCTACTCCCCCACACTTCTATTATGCTGCCAATGCTCCCTCTATACTTGCTTAAGCTTTTGTTCTTTATGATATTTATTATCTATAAACCCATCTTGTTCCTTGGAAACTTCTCTAGCTTTGTTACAGCCTATGGAACAGGACAGTCCAGATTTTTCACTGACTTCTGTCATAGATAAATGACATACAGAAAATACCCCATTTCTAAGGAAATATCAGTTCAGTTGTTAGACCTAAAAATGACCTACCCTGAAAGACATCAGTGTCAGTACCAGGACCTGTAGGTATCTGCTTTCAAATCTCCAACTCAATGGGAACTTTGAAAACAATCAATAGTCTACATACTTAATTATACCTTGGGAAGGTAGGATACTATTTTTAAACTCTAAATTGCTCTTCACAGACCTAAAGTTACTGTACTCAAATTTACAGTACTTTCTTTCACTTCATGAAGGTACTGACAGAGTAAAAATTTAACCAGAGAGTTAAGAAATGATTTTCCAGTATATTGAGATCATTTCAGAAGAAACCATTCCTATTATTTATTTATTTATTTATTGCTTGTTGCTAATTAATATAAACAGCAAACTAGAAGTATTGGTACCTAGAGAAAATTGAAAATTGCAACTTTCATTGGGAAAAAAATATATCATCCATTTCTCTGCAAATTTATTTTTTTATACACTAGCATCTCGTGAATACATAGATATTTCTTACTTTTTCTCAGTGCAAACTCTTCGTCTGATGGCTTCCGTTCAGGCTTGCGCTTGGGAAGCAGCTTTTTCATGGTTTTAGGGCTTTTACTGAGATCCTGGGTGAAAAGAAAAGAAAAAGTAAAGCTTTTTTTTTTGAAAAAAGATTCCAAATGCTGAAATTTTAATTTGTGTTTAAGTAGCTGTTAATTGTAAAAATCTTATAAAGTTACATCAAAATTTTGCTGGCTGATATTATTTTTGGCATATTTCAGGTTTACTTGAATCCATTTATTCCCCCCAACCCCACTGGCTGTTTGCATGTTATTCTTCTAGTCCTATTAACAGAAATACACAGCAATGCTTCTGTAAGTATGCAGGCTGTCTGGGAACTAGAGCAAAGGGAACAATGGCAAGTGGAACACAAAGTATTTTTCTTAACTTCTGAGAGGTAGACCCATCTTATTTAGAAGCAGATAAAACAAGCCCTAAGGTGGAAGGTTGGTAGGTTATACACATCTATTTCTTTAAATCAAAATTTGAAGAGTGCTTGTTATAGCTTTGAACAGAGAGAAGTACAGCAAAAGAATACTGTGACAGAGATTCAACACTTCCACTCTATAGTGAGTCATGCTAGTGTATAGGGATACAAAATACATACTGATCTACCCCTTACCTTCAGAATACAAGACAGCCTCTATACATGTGTAGAACAAGAAAGTGAAAAGATGAATGAGCAGGACAAAGACCAATGAGGATGAAGATAGGTTTCAAACATTCAGTCATATACTAAGCACTGTAAAGATGAGTGAAATTTTGCCACATTTAAGAATTAAATAAATGTTATACATACCAAAGCATGAAAGAAATTCACTTATATTTAATTTAAAAGATCAACATGCACTGCAGCTGAATACGCTAATGTAGTAATTAAACCAACATGTTTAACCTTCAAATTAAAGGCCATCGCTCTCCCCATATTCCTTTTGGGGTTTTTTGCTAAGTGTTTCATGACAAAAGATTGACCCCATTTTTTAAACAGAGAGCACAATTTGTGTGCTTGCAAAAAATTCAAATTTCTGCCCATAAAAACTCATCTCCTGCATGCACACTCAAGATAGTTGCAGGAACAATTGTGCAAACTCCTCTGGGAACTGTTCTTAACTTTAAATCAGAACCATGACAATGCATGAAACAAGCTTTTCAACACAAGTTTAATATTGCTTCTGAATAAAGTATACTACTTTTCTGATATATACCTATTACCTTGTCCTTTTCTAGTGCACCCCCATCACGGGATCTCAGCATGCTTTACCAAAATGACTAATCCCTATTTCCCCCATTTTACAGCTTGTAAACAGAGAGACAAAGTGGCTGTGAGTTACCCATGGTCTCACAGCAAGTCAGTAATAGAATCTCTGGCTTAATTTACTAGACACAGCTGCCTCTGTCATCAAATTACATGCACCACCAAATTCTGCATAAACCAAACATTTTAAATATTCTTCATTTTTACAGACAGGCAAAATTTAGTGATAAGAACAAGTTTGTCTACCACTGCCATCCTTTTGTGGCTTAATAAAAATAATGTTGTACAGCCCTGCAACATTAAAGGATGCGGGGTGGGGTATAAAAAAAGAACAAAGAATCATTACGCGTCATCATAAATGATACCATAATTTGAAGTTGATGCACAAAAAGTCATATTCTATAACTTCTAGGATTAAATTTAAAGGTTTACTAAGTGCATGTAAACAACAGTTTAATATTCAGGAATGAAATTAGTCATAACAATTGTAGATATTCAAAATTATTTGAGACTCCGGTGCAGTAGGAAATGCCGGTTAGATTGCTGATTCTGGACTCTTTCTCCATTCACCAGCAAGCAGTGGCAACACTTTGATCTCTGGGGTTACTGAGAGAATGTCTCACTTTGCTCACTCATGACACTGACTGGACAATTTTAAAATAGCATTGTCTCACTGCAAAAGGTGTTTCTTGCGCCCTATCGTACCAGAGGGATGGTAAAAGTGGAGCAGGATATAGAGAACTAGGTATATGGGAAGTAGGGGAAAAAAAAGTAGGAGAAAATCTTCATGGCTCAGATAGGGATGCATGAATGCAGAGGATTTCCACTCCATCTGCCCAACAGATGATGATGATGATAATAATAATAATGAATACAAGTGGGCACTAATCAATTACCACTGTTTCAGTGTTAACTTAAATTAAGAAGTGAAAACATACACAATATAAACACACATACAGAACTATAGAAGATCATGATATGAAAAGAACTGAGTTACACCTCTTAGTGTAGTCCTGTACTTTTATGGTAACATTTCTGGGTTCCAGTACCTCACCTCTTTATAACAGAGAGCTGCTGAAGGCCGTAGTGGAGGTGCAGGTCGTAAACAGCTCAAGCTCCAAGGTTTGGGAGTTTTAGGAGGTTCCAGAGGTCCCCAGTTTATAGTGGTATGTGGAGTCCCATGATGTGAAAGATGTGGAAGAGTGTGGTATGCAGGAGTCAGTGGTATTGGTTTGCTGTCTGAATGTTTGCTGGATGGTGTTACTGGATGAGAAGGAAGCTGCCAAATTAAAAAGTAATTTTCAAAAACAGAAAATCATTTACACTGGCTACCTAACATTTCTATTTATTACAGCTCCAACTAGCACAGTTTTAAAAGCTGAATAATAATTATTGACACAACAGAACATAATTTCATTCAAGAAACTATTATTGTCTACCGCACAAACAGTATGTATTGAACCGCAACAGCTAGGAAATCTTTGCTCACACCCCTTTCACGCTTCACATTTAAAGAGTGAGCGCAAAAGAACAATTTAGCTTAGCTCACTCAAATTTAGAATTGCCAGGAAATTACCTGCAGAGCAGATTGAAACTCAAAAGTTCTGGTTTGTGGCAACATTTGGAAATTAGTTTTTGAACTGAATCAGAACAAAAACAAATATTTTCCAAATTGCCTGCAAATCAGTTTAATACTTTTTCATTTCAGAATTTTGTTACAAATTTTGTTAACATGTTCTCCATTTTCCCATTATTTTTCCATTATTTCATAACATGTCCACTAGTACTACTATTAACATCATAATATGGCATAATAGTTGAAATATCTTATTTTATATTTTATTTTTAAAATCATTGTAGACAGCTGCTACTTAATGCAGACCAAAACATTTTATCTTCTTTTCTAGGTCCAAGTGTCTCCTCTGTGTTGTAATGAAACAATCTGACACAAATAAAATACATGAAATATAATAGTTAACATAAAATTTAAAATAAGAACAGAATGTCATATTATGACACGTCAAAAACAGCAATGTAAATTGTGCATGGCTCTTACTGACATATTATGAAATGATGTAAAAATAATATACAAATGAAAAAAGCTATAAAATAAATTATAATTAAAAATGATACTTCAGAATTTCCCAAACGTAAGGTTTTTCAAAACTAAGCCCTGGTCTACACTACGAGGTTAAGTCGAATTTAGCCGCATTAGGTCAATTTTATAAACAATGCGTCTACACAACCAACCCCGTTCCATCGACCTAAAGAACTCTTAAAATCGACTTCTGTACTCCTCCACAGTGAGGGGAGTAGCGCTAAAATCGACCTGGCTGGGTCAAATTTGGGGTAGTGCAAACGCAATTTGACGGTATTGACCTCCAGGAGCTATCCCAGAGTGCTCCAATGTGACCGCTCTGGACAGCACTTTCAACTCCGATGCACTAGCCAGGTATACAGGAAAAGCCCCGGGAAATTTTGAATTTCATTTTCTGTTTGGTCAGTGTGGCGAACGCAGCAGCACAGGTGACCATGCAGTCCCAGAATCTCAAACAAGCTCCAGCACTGACCGAATGGGAGACACTGGATCTGATTGCTGTATGGGGAGAAGAATTTGTGCAGGCCGAACGCCAATCAAAAAGAAGAAATGCTAACATATATGCCAAAATCGCACACGGTATGTTGGAGAGGCGCTACAACAGGCATACACGGCACTGCCGTGTGAAAGTTAAGGAGCTCAGGCAAGCCTACCAAAAGACAAAGGAGGCAAATGGTCGCTCTGGTCAGAGCCCCATACAAGCCGCTTCTATGACCAACTGCATGGCATTCTAGGGGGGGACCCTACCACTACTGTCTGTGGACACCTGCAAGGGGAGAGTCTCACGCAACAGGGAGGAGGATTTTGTGGATGAGGAGGAGGAGAATGCGCAGTAGGGAAGTGGAGAATACGTTCTCCCCGCAGCAAGGACCTTTTCATCACCCTGGGGCCAATACCCTCCCAAGGCGGGATCCCCGACCCTGAAGCCAGAGAAGGCACCTCTGGTGAGTGCACATTTGTAACTACACTACAGGGTTTAAAAGCAATTGTGTTTAATATTTGATTTGCCCTGATGACTTGGGATGCATTTGCGGCCAGTACAGCTACTGGAAAAGTCTGTTAACGTGTCTGGGGATGAAGCAGGAATCCTCCAGGGACATCTCCATGAAGCTCTCCTGGAGGTATTCTGAAAGCCTTTTCAGAAGGTTTCTGGAGAGGGCTGCCTTATTTCGTCCTTCATGGTAGGACACTTTACCACGCCAAGACAGCAGCAAGTACTCTGGAATCATTGCAGCACAAAGCATGGCAGCGAATGGTCCTGGGTTTTGGTTGCATTCAAGCAACATTCGGTCTATATCTTTCTGTGTTAGCCTCAGGAGAGTGATATCATTCATGGTCACCTGGTTGAAATAGGGGAATTTTTGTAACGGAACAGTAAAAGGACCCTGTTCATGCTGGGCTGTTTGTGCTTGGTTAAAAGAGATCCCTGAGAATAGCCACGTGGGGGGAGTGGGGGGAAGGCGGAGAGGGGTGAAGGGCTCATCCCAGAGAATAGCCCCACTGTGGGGTGGGGGGAGGGGTGTGCTGCACATCCACCTGAAAACCGCAGCCCCTCCTTTTAAATGGCAAACCCAACTGGCATTGCTTGCTATGGGAAAGGAGGGCGCTGCTCTTTGAAACCATTCCCACATGTTATGAAGGCAGAAGAAGCCAACCCTGCGTACCCTTTGGCTTACCGTGGCTGCTTGGAAACCAAATTCTGTTGCCCAGCCATGTGTGATGTGTCACCAGACCGGAAGGTGCCCAATATAAAAGGCAAAATGCGACCTTGTACCTAAAGCACATGTGCTGTCTGCTGTGAATTGCTTGATTCACTGTGAAAGAGTCTCTCTTTTGTTCTCAGAAATGTATCTTCTTAAATTCTACTCTCCCTTTTTATCTCCCCGCAGATGCAAATGTATCTCCACTCCCCCTATCATCTCTGTCCCTGAGGTTATCACATTAGAAGGCGAAAAAAAAGCACTCGCGATGACATGTTTTCCGAGCTCATGCAGTCCTCCCGCACTGACAGAGCACAGTGGAGGCATTCAGTGGCAGAGGACAGGAAAGCATTAAGTGAGCACGATGAGAAGAGGCAGGCGGTGATGCTGAGGCTAATGGGGGAGCAAACGGACATGCTCAGGAGTCTGGTGGAGCTGCAGGAAAGGCAACGAGAGCAGAGACCACCGCTGCATCCACTGTATAACCACCTCCCCTCCTCCCCAACTTCCATATCCTCCTCACCCAGACACCCAAGAATGTGGGAGGGAAGAGGCTCCAGGCACCCAGCCACTCCACTCCAGAGGATGGCCCAAGCAACAGAAGGCTGTCATTCAAACAGTTTTGATTTGTAATGTGGCTACAATAAGCAATGTGGCCTTGTCCTTCCTTCCTCCCCCACCCCACCTGGGCTACCTGGTCAGTTATCTCACTTTTTTTTTAATTAATAAAGAAGAATGCATGGTTTCAAAACAACAGTGACTTTATTTCCTTTGTGATCGAAAGGGGGAGGGAATTAAAATCAACAAAGGGGGCGGGTTTGCATCAAGGAGAAACACAAACAACTGTCACACCGTAGCCTGACCAGTCGTGAAACTGGTTTTCAAAGACTCTCTGATGCGCAGCGCGCCTAGCTGTGCTCTTCTAATCGCCCTGGTGTCTGGCTGCTCAAAATCAGCCACCAGGCGATTTGCCTCAACCTTCCACCCTGCCATAAACATCTCCCCCTTACTCTCACAGATATTATGGAGCACACAGCAAGCAGCAATAACAATGGGAATACTGGTTGCACTGAGGTCTAACCTAGTCAGCAAACAGCGCCAGCGAGCTTTTAAATGTCCAAAAGCACAGCCTACCACCATTCTGCACTTGCTCAGACTATAGTTGAACTGCTCCTTAGTACTATCTAGGCTGTCTGTGTACGGCTCCATGAGCCATGGGAGCAAGGGGTAGGCTGAGTCTCCAAGGATAACTATTGGCATTTCAACATCCCCAACAGTAATTTTCGGGTCTGGGAAGTAAGTCCCTTCTTGCAGCTGTTCAAAAAGCCCAGAGTTGCTAAAGATGCGAGCGTCATGCACCTTTCTCAGCCATCCCACGTTGATGTCGGTGAAACATCCCTTGTGATCCACCAGTGCTTGCAGTGCCATTCAGAAGTACCCCTTGCGGTTTACGTACTGGTTGGCAAGGTAGTCCGGTGCCAAAATAAGGATATGCGTTCTATCGCCCCATCACAGTTAGGGAATCCCATTGCAGCAAAGCCATCCACTATGACCTGCACATTTCCCAGAGTCACTACCCTTGATAACAGAACGTCAATGATTGCATTGGCTACCTGGATCACAGCAGCCCCCACAGTAGGTTCGCCCACTCCAAATAGATTCCCAACTGACCAGTAGCAGTCAGGTGTTGCAAGCTTCCACAGGGCTATCGCCACTCGCTTCTCAACTGTCAGGGCAGCTCCCATCTTGGTATTCCTGTGCTTTAGGGCCGGGGAAAGCAACTCACAAAGTTCCAGGAAAGTGGTCTTATGCATGAAAAAGTTTCGCAGCCACTCGGAATCATCCCATACTTGCAACACTATGCGGTCCCACCAGTCTTTGCTTGTTTGCCTGGCCCAGAATCGGCGTTCCACTGTATCAACCTACCCCTCTGCCGCCATAATGTCCCAACTGCCACATCCCGTGCTTTCAGGAACGTCTGTGTCCATGCCCTCATCAAAATCCTCCTCATGCTGGCAGTTCCTAGCCAGGTTCTGCACATACTGCAGGATAATGCGCAAGGTGTTTGCTATGCTCACAACAGCAGCGGTGAGCTGAGTGGGCTCCATGCTTGCCATGCTATGGCTTCTGCACAGGTAACCCAGGAAAAGATGCGCGAGAGGATTGTCTGCCATTGCTTTCATGGAGGGAGGGGAAACTGACAACATGTACCCAAAACCATATGCGACAATGTTTTTGCCCCATCAGGCATTGGGAGCTTAACCCAGAATTCCATTGGGCAGAAGAGACTGCGGGGATTGTGGGATAGCTACCCACAGCGCACCACTCCATGAGTCGATACTAGCCATGGTATTGAGGACACACTCCGCAGACTTAATGCGCTTAGTGGGGACATACACAATCGACTGTATAAAATCGCTTTCTAAAGATCGACTTCTATAAAATCAACCTAATTTCGTAGTGTAGACATACCCTAACTTTTTTTTTTTCATTTAGAAGTTTCTTTGCCCTGCAGAAACATTAGCCAAAATCAACACTTTCATCAAAAACAACATTTTGAAAAAGAAGCATTTTTAATCAGAAAAAAATGTTATGATGAAAAAAGGTTTCCACACCAGTCTTAACCTGCTTTGCCATCGTGATGCAGTATAACCCATTATTCTAAGGACAATTAAAGGAAAATATCAAATGCAATATTCAGGCATAACAACAAAAAGCTAGAGATGGAGTCTCAGCCTTAACCACAAATTTCCTGAGGGTTTTCTTTTTCATCTCCTGAAGCCAAACTGTTAAATTACATTAATATATTTTGTATCTGTGCACGAGTGACCAAACCTTTCTTCTAATTTTGAAACTATATAAAGCAAATTGGGTAAACAACAAATTGGGTCAATTAAAACATCTGGTTCCTGTTACTGGTGAAAAAAAAAATTAGAATGATTTACACAGTAGTATGAGATTCATAATCCAGATAATCTTTCTCAAAACAACTCAAGAAAATGCTTGTTTGTTTCAGCCCCTATGACTAAAGTATTTCTTACGGTATGAGATGGCACAGAATGAGGTTTAATAGTGGGATTCCCAACAGTTGTAACTTTGGTTTGCTTCTGCAGATGATCCACCCATTCATGCAAATCTTGTTGGTTGTTACATGATACTAATATCCGCTCAATCATATTTCCTAGAAGAAAACACAAGATTTAGAAAGTCTAAAAAACAACGTAACTTTATTCTTTAGAAACACTAAAATAGTAATCGGTTTTTGTCACGCACTGAATCCTTGTAGTACCTAAGGGCTGAACAAAGACTTAAAAGTGTAATTTCTGTCCAAAGGAATGATATTTCAACCCCTTTCCTAACTGTGATAGATTTTTCTTCAGATGTCTGTCTTTATAGACACAGGCCATTTTGCAATCTTTATTAAGGAAAGTTTATGCAAAGAAATTGATCTAGCAATTAAAGTTACCTTGGTCTCTATTGGGAAACACAGATGAGGCCCCTCCACCAAAAACAATCAATCAAAAAACAGCATCTAATAAAAAATATTACTTCACCTATCTTGACTCTTTATTATCCTGGGACCGACATGGCTACAACTCTGCATATAGCATCTAACCTTATAGTTTCTCCCTAGACTCTATACAGTTACAGAACCACAAGATTAAGGCACACAGTTAGTGAGGAGACATGGATTGCTGAATCTTCAGCATGCGGATGATACAGTTTAGAGTTTCCATTTCATTTGACCTGGCTAGAACAGTTGATTGCACTACTCAATGTTTAAGGGAGTCTGGCTGCCTGACACTTAATCTAGATAATAAAACTGGGGTGAGAGTTGGTCACCTGGGGGGAAACAACTGGAGGGCATTAGGAGGACAACGTCAGTGCCGCTAGCTGAGAAGAGAGCGAGCGAGAGGGTGGGTGGGTGGGCGGTCCTTGGTTGTTCTGGTTTGCTACGAGGTATGTGAGGTTAGATTTTCAGCTGCCTCTGAAAGCAGCAATTGGTAGCAGCAATAACTAGCTTTGGCTTTTTCTCCCTCATCATATAGCCAGGAGGTTGTAATCATTCTTTTGGCTGTAGACCATGTGACCCTCATGACATCTTCATCCCCCTGAGATTAAACTATTTCAATAGAATCTACTTTGGGCTACATCTTAAATTTACCCAGAAATTGAAGGTGGAGAATTTAGCAGAGCAGCCCACTTGCTATTCAGTATATTTTCCTGTGAGCACATAAAACTTGTCTTCAGTAACCTGCACTGGATCCTTTTGGTTTCTGGGGCAATTGTAAGCTGTTGGTGTTGACCTATAAAACAGTAAATGGCCAGGAATATATCTAAGCAACTGCCTCTCTCCTCACGACAAACCACCAGTGGAGAAACCTGAGCTGAGGCCCTTGGTGATGGGAGTTTGCTTCTGGTAGAAAGTTCTCTGTCAGAGACCCTCTAGAATTTTCTTCCTTTCTTGGTCCCAAGTAGTAGCCTGAATTTGCTGACTGTTAGAGACAGGCTGCAAGGCTTGTCTTTTCGTCCTTGCTTTTAAAGGGAAGAGGGGGAGAAAAGATTTGTGAGGGTCTAGGCAATTGTGTTGAGGGGACAGGGGCAGCATGGGGGCTTATGTTTAATATGAAATGTGCTGCTTGGGGTACACAGGAGAGAACTGTGGAGTTAAAATTATACAAAATAAACTGAGTGTCAAGGGCACACACAGCTGCGATGGGCAGTCTTTTATTTTTTAATTTTAAACCTAGGAAGGCTGTGGAATCCCCATCATTGGAGGTTTTAAAGAACAGGTAAGATGAACTGGGATGATCGAGTTGTATTTAATCCTGCCTCAGCGCTGTGGATGGACTAGATGACCTCCTGAGGTCCCTTCCAACCCTATGTTTCTATGATAAACAAAAACAAATCAATAGAAATGCTCATGAACATTACCTGCTATTTCAAATGCATTTTTGTGATTTTCACTGTCTTCTAGCTTTGTGATGGTCATTCCTGTCATTGGCAGTTTTCCCTAGAAAAGTCATAACATGTTTTTTTTCTTTTTCTTTTTAAAAACCCAAAGATGTTTAATAGCTAAACATATATACATTTAAAATATGCATAATTCAAAAAGGCAAACAGATGATAAACCAGTAAATTGAAACGCACACATTAGATCAGCAATAATATTTAAAATTCCATGGAAAAATAACCAAATTACATAGCTTTTTGTGCCAAGGACAACTTCTGGGCTTAATATCATAAGTCAATCTGAAATCTGCCCAAGCTATGGGTAGTGCATGTAAATACATTACAATGCAAATTCACCAAGAGAGGACTTTGACCAGCTGTGGATTTGAGACCTACTAGGAACACATATTTCCACCCATGTTCCATACTTAGTGAAGCTGATAATTCAGTACTATAGATGGAACTTCTATCTGAGACTGTACTGAACCAAGACACCAGCATGATGCCAGCAGACCCTATGATACAGTGGAGGTGTCTTTCTGATGACATGTAAAACTGAGGACCTGTCCCTTCTTGTCATCAAAGGCTATAACATCACTTTATGCAAGAGTACCAAGGTTTTAAACAGAACTGGGCACGTGATTCACAGTGAATAACATAGTCAACAAAGTACACTTCTTTTTCTGACCCAAAATGGTCTGCAAGCAGATTGCAGTTCTCATGTTTACTTAATATTAAATTAAGATGATTCACTAATTTCTGCACATAATTTTTGGTCTGTAGCTCATTCAAGTATTCAGTATTCAACATCTGAGCTATTTTGATGGGATATATAGGCCACGTGGTATGTTTCTGTGTGCTAACTGGATGACGAACTCTTAGAATCAGGTTTCCAGTGTAAATAAGTATATACACAAATGGAAATTCCACAAATATCCACCTATTTTTGCTTTTTCAAACACTGGTCCCTATGGTTATTCACTGTAGGCAACTCACAAGAATTGAGGAGGAGGGTGTGAGGACCCGTGCTGCACAACAGAATACGGACAGGACTGTTGAATCAAAGGATATATCTGCTGAGGTAATCTAGACCACTGCATAGTGCCTGGTAAAGGTGCGTAGTAAGCACCATGTTGCCATTCTACAGATTTTTGGAGAGGTGCACATTGGAGAAAAGCTACAGAGGTAGCATGAGCTGTATTCAAATGAGCCCTCACCCCTTGAGGAGGACGGGTTTCCATTTGTTCAAAACGCAGCCAAATACAGCCCAAAATCCATTTCAACAGCCTTTGTGATAAAATTTCATCCATTCAGTGAAGGAGATGAACAATCTTGGGAATTTTCTAAGGAGCTTTGTTCATTGCAGATAGAAGTTAACAGCTCCATGAACAACCAAAGAATTAAGGGTTCTGTCTTCTCTAGTGACGTTAGGTTTTGTGTAG
This sequence comes from Mauremys mutica, assembly GCF_020497125.1. Classification (NCBI taxonomy): domain Eukaryota; kingdom Metazoa; phylum Chordata; order Testudines; family Geoemydidae; genus Mauremys; species Mauremys mutica. Next base: position 255,961,702 of record NC_059072.1, read on the forward strand.
AACACCAGTAGATGTGTGATCTGATTCAGGTGGAATTTGGAGGAACCTTTGTGATGATCTTGAGAAGTAACCTTAGGGACACTTTATCCCTATGAACACCATATAGGGAGTGTCTGCCATAAGCATCACAAGCTCCCCTATTCTCCAAGCAGAAGTAATTCCCATTAGGAAGGCTACTTTCCATGGAAAGATGGGGAAAGGAGTGGGGGCTAAGGGCTTGAATGGTAGATTCATAAATGCTGACAGAAGTAGATGGAGGTCTCAGTTAGGACTCAGTGCTGATACTGGAGGGAAGGTTCGGACTAGACCTTTTAGAAACCTCATAGTTGTAGGGTGGGTGAATATCTGTTAGAGGATGGAAAGCACTGATGACTGCCAGATGCATGTGCAACAAACTACTGGATAGTCCCAGTGACTGGAGGGAGATCAGATATTTCAAGATGGCACAGATTCCAGAGTCTAGTGGAGCTACCTGGCGATGCACCAGATAGAGAATCTCTTCCACTTAGCAGGATAGTATTTTCTTGTGGAAGCCTTTCTGCTGTTTTGAGAATGAACTCACCAGTTTCTGAGCACAATATTTCCATGCTTGATGCCGATCCAAACACTAAGCTGCGAGGTAAATGGATGTCAGGCTGGGATGAATGGTTCTCCCTTTATCCTGAGTCAGGAGGTTCAGCAACTGTGCAAGCAGATGCATGGACACATGGACATCTGGAGGATGCTGGTAAACCAAAACTATTTCAGCCATGTAGGTGCTGCCAGAATCATTGTCAATTTGTCCTGTTTAAACTTGTTCAGGACTCAAAGTAAGAGGGAGGCAAGAGGAAAAGAATACATTAGTGACTCTCATCACTGAACCAGAAATGAATCCCCTCTGGAAATGTGCCCTTGAGCAGCACAGGACCAATAGGCTGGATACTTCTTGTTTACCTGGAGTGCAAAGAAGTCCCATGATGGTGACTCCTCCCTGACCCCGCAAGCTGGAAGATGTTCAGTACCACTGAACTGTGAAGCTTCCAATAGTGCTGCCTGTGGAAGTGTCTGCTGAGACTGTCTGCTAAGGTGTTCATTATTCTGGGAAAGTGCACTGCTGAGAGGGTGACCTGGTGTCAGGGGCGCCGATTCCAGAGCCTGATGGCCTCTGTGCAAACATGGGCAGACCTCGCGACCCCCTGTGCTTGTTTATGTATAAAACTGTGGTTAAGTTGTGCAACATGACCAGAACACAACAGAAATGTAGGAAAGGCAGAAACCTTCTGCAAGCCTCCTGCACTACTCAAAGTTCAGGTAGACTGATGTGTAGCTCAGATTCCTGTTGGGTCCAAGAACCTTGCGCTACTTGGTTGTCCAGAAGTGCTCCCCAATCTAGCAGGAAGACTGCATCTGATTAGTTTCTTTAATGATAGAAGGGACTTTCTCGTTTTCCCACCAGGTGAAAGACAGAATGATCTGAGGGTTCACAACTCACTTATAATGTGCATAGCCATTCCTGAAAGCACGAAGAAGGAGCCTAGGGAAGGGTGTTCTGTACATGCAGCCGCTCATATGGTCGAGAAGGACCAGACAGGACAAGCTGTCGTTTGGGGATTTAGTCAGAGCTGGGCAAGGAGGTCTGTCATCATGAGGAACCTGTCCTGAGGTAAGCAAGCTCTGACTGAAGTCAAGCCCAGAGGCACTCTAACTGAAGTGGACTTTTTCTAGCTTTACTTGAAGCCCTAAGGACTGCAAGAAGCTGAGGAGGGAGTCTACTGGACTTCCTGAGATGATTACTCTGCGAGAAGTCAGTCATCAAGATAAGGAAACACGAGGCTGCCCTGGCAATGCAAGTGTGCTGCTACCACAGAGAGTACCTTCATTAATGCCCTTGGGGCCATCAAGAGACTGAAGGGAAGGACTCTGTACTGGTAATGATCTAGGCCCACCGTAAAGCACAGGAACTTCTTCTGGACGGGGGCATGTCTATATGAAAATAGGCTTCTTTCAAATCGAGAACTGCAAATGGGTCGCCTTTGTTGAGGGAGGGGATTGTAGAGACTAGGATGGTCATCCCTTAATCTCAAATGGCTATGAAGATGTTCAGAAGTTTGAAATCCTAGGATGGGTCTATCTGCCCTTTTTCTTGGGAACGAGGAAGTATCTCAAATAGAAACCTTGAAGAGGGATGGGGTCTATGGCTCCTAGCTGAAGATGGGAGCCTATCTGAGAAAACTCTCATCAGATGAGTCCCTGAAGAGGGATGGGGAAGGGGATTTGAGTGTAGGGACAGAAGTAAATTCTGTCATGTACCCATGGAGATGATCTCCAGGACCATCTTGTCTGCTATGTTGCCACACTGGGAAGAAGCAGAACAGGCGGCCACCAAAGTGGGTGGGAGTATCCAGCTGAGTGGTGACAGGCTAGTGGCTCTCGATGATCCCATCAAAATGACTTCTTGGCAAGGGTTGCTGATGAGGAGGAATTAATGACAGGGGTGGCTCATAAGCAATGTCAGCCAGTCCTGGGTGGCTCATAAGCCCATTGATGGAGAAAGGGCTAGGGAGTGGGATGCTGTCTGTAAGGAGGTGGTTTAGAGTACTTCCTCCAAGGAACTGGAGCGTAAAATCCCTAGGGATCGGAGGGTAGCCCAGGAATAAGTGAAATGATTCATCCTTTTTTTCCCCTGAACAGAAGAGGAAATCTTCCACTGTTGCTCGGACATTTTTAGGGAACCCCAGGGAACTAAACCCAGAAGCCCACCTGATGACTACCGAAGTTGTCATGGAGCGGGAAGTGGTATCAACTACATTTAATGATGCCTGGAGGAACAACTAGGCTATGAGCTTCCTCCCATCCAGGATAGCCTGAAACTTTGATCTGAGCTCATGAGAAAGTATGCTAGTGAACTCAGGTTATGATAATTAATAATGTCATATTATACTATCAAAAATAGTAAGCTGGTGGAAGAGAAATTCTTTCTCCTGAGACGGTCCAGTTATTCTTGCACTCTTCTCGGAAGGGGAAGACCAAAGCTAGTATAGACAACTGTGCTCTGTAACAGCCTGTACACCGGTGAATTTGGGATGTGGTGGAAAAAAACAGATATTGTGTCCCCCATTTAGGTTAAACAAAGTATCTTTTCAATGTCCTTTTTGGAGTTGGGGCGTAGGCTGCTGGAGTGTGCCAAACAGCCTCAGACAATTCAAGTATGGCCTTTTTTGATGGGAAGTGCCACCTCGACAGGGCTTGTAGCTGGAGAATGTCTAGAAGCTTGTGTAAGGTCCTGAACTTCCTCCAGAAGAACCTGTACATTGAGCCTCTTCAAGAGGTATAATTATTAGGTGGAGAAGGGGGGAGATGAATAGGATGAACCATAGCTGGTTTGGGCAGTACTCGCTGGTTGGGCTGTTCTTCCTCATAGAGCTCATGAGGGAATTGGGGCTCTTCCACTGAGGTGATCTCTGACCATATTCCTGCTCCAATCCCATGTAGCCAAAAGGCCTACTGTAAGGATCCAGAGCACCCTAATAGGACAAGAATGTAGGGTTGTATGGGCACAGAGGTAATCCTCATGTGGGAGTATCTCTGGTCCCGAGCCCGACAGTATGACTTGTGGGAGGCGACAGGGCACCCATGAGACTCTGGAACCCCCGTCGGGCTAGTGTATTGGCTTGAGACCACTGGAATGGCCAGTGCATCATCCTCTCTTGCAAACTCACTAGAGGAATAAGAGTCCTCAGCATCCACGGGTGGAGCCTTTTTTACCACATGTCTTGATATGCCACGGCTGGCAGATGGAATTGGTGAGTGGTGCATTACTGGTAGTGGGAGCTTGATGCCACGGCTGGTGGAAGGGACTGGTGAGTGGCATACCAACTGTGTAGGAAGCTGTTTGGAGATTACCAGATCTGAGAGAAGCAGCAACTCCACCATTAGGTCCTTTCCAACCTTGCATGCAGCCATCTCTCAAATTCCAAATTAGGACGTATCTGACGGAGCTCTCCATGAAGCCACAGCCAGACCCTGGGACTTCTGACTCCCAGTGGAGAACAGGAGGGGCTTCTATGGACAGATAGGTCCAATGGTACAGATTTGGGATGGCAGTAGCTGTTGGCAGTGGCAAATCCCTCTTCTTCTTGCAGTGCAGAACTACTTGTGCAGAGGTTGACCACTCTCTCCTCTCCTTTGCTGATGCTTTGCACATTCCCTTACATAAGTGGGACGGTGTTTGGGTGTCCTGGCTCTCAGTACTGCTGGCCGATGCTCCCAGGGAGCTCCAGACACACCCATACTGGGGCACAAAGTTTCTGTGCCTGACTTAGAAGGGGTAGAAGGAAGGCAGATCTCTTAGAGAATTTAGGAGGGGATTTCTCTCACTTCTTATGAGGCTGTTTTTCCTTTCTGTTCTCTCGTCTCTGCTTGCTAGACAGCTTAAGTCTGGTATCAGAGGGGTAGCCGTGTTAGTCTGGTTCTGTAGAAGCAGCAAAGAATCCTGTGGCACCTTATAGACTAACAGACGTTTTGCAGCATGAGCTTTCGTGGGTGAATACCCACTTCTTCGGATGCAAGCTTAAGTCTGGACTCAGATAACCCAGGACTGGGAAGCGCCGGGTCTGGAGGAGTGCTAACAGGGAGATCACACCAATGGACAGGGAAGTCAGAAGTCCCAGGGTCTGGCTGTGGCTTCATGGAGAGATCCATGAGATGCCTCCTAACTTGGAATTTGTGAGATTGTTCCAGACAAGGTTGGAAAGAACAACAAAGTTCGCACTTGGCGGAATATGAGACTCCCAAGACAGTACAGGCAGGAGGCCTGGGAATCGCTAACCAGGAAGACCGGAGGGCAGCCCAAACAGGAACTGAAGCCAGGAAACTAACCTCAAACTAACTAACTACATTATTTAACTAATTAACTACAGAAAATAACTGTTTACAAAGAAACCTGAGTTGAAGGCAGGAACACTAACAAAGCCGAGGACACTGGTGAAGTTCCATCTTGTACCATGAGCAGTAGAAAGGAACTGGAGAGGCGGTCAGTCCTTAGTTCGGAGCACAAGGAGGTGCAGCGTGTAGGCACGGCCCAATGCCCACTGCTAGAAAAGAATCTTCCTGTCTTGAGTGCCTGCAGAGTGTGCACACCCACAGTGAATAGCCATTGGGCTCACCACACAAAGAATAACCAAACTTTTCAAAGGAGGTCACCAACTGCATGTTCCTTATTTTCAGTGTGCCTAACATGAGACACCAGGGGCCAGATTTACAGAAATGCTGAGCACTCGCTGCTGCAACTGAAGTCAATGGAAGCTGAGCTTCGAACATGTGTGTTGTATAATGCGAAGTAAATTCAGTCTTAGGTGTCTACCTCACTTCACTGGGATATTGTGAAGATAAATTCATTAATGACTGTTAAGCACTCGGTTATTATGGTGACAGCATCACAGAAACACCCATACGGAAGTTGTTAATTTTTTATGCAGTACAGAATTTGGACAGTGAATGTTAAATAAGGCCTGGGGCCACACTGTGAATGTGGACTATAAAAAACACTGAATGAAAAAGGGGACAGCTGGGGAAAAAAATAGTATGTAATTACAGAATTAAAGACTGCACCATAATGCATACACGTAAGGAGACTGAATGAAGGTTGCGTGGGCAACCTTAATTTTGGCATTTCCTGACTTCTGAGTGCTTGACTTCTCAACCTGGATGCTTAACAGTTTATGTATTATTATTAATAAGCTCTTATATCACGTTTTCCTTTATAAATCTAACAGCACTTAACAAAAGAAAGTATCAGTAGTGGGGAAACAATAGGACAGAGATGAAGTTACTCGCCTACGTTCATATAGCAGATCAGTGGCAGAAACAGAACTTAGGTCTCCTGACTCTCAGTCCAGGATCCCAATAGCTGGACAATTCTGCCTCTCAGAATACATATACAGACTGAATACATATAGAAAGAGAAGTGAAAAGAAGTTTAGAAAGCTTTTTTTAAGTTTGCTGTAAATAACCACGGTTAAAACATCTGTTTTACCTGATAGATAAACCCACTCATCCTAGGGCTGGCAGACAACATAAGCAAAAGATTAGGGAAGAGAAGAAGATATCTTTCATTCTTTTCCTTATGAAAAAACAAAGAAAATAATTAAAAAAAAATAAATATAAGGCAGTAGACCCTAACTTTTTTTTTATTTAAAAACATTCACTGGTGTAGTACCAATACTACTGTACTTTTAGCAACATTAAACCTATATGTGCTCAGCAATAAGAGGAATCAAACGGCACTCAATTTTCTGTTCAAAAAGGTTTGTGAGAAGCTCTTGTATTCAGGTTTTTATAATGCAAGTTACTTGAAGAAATAAACCTCAACAGTAGCAACCGACTATACTGCCACTCAAGGGATTCCTGTTGCATATGAGACATTCCATTCATGCTAGCTCTCTCTGTTTAGGAGTTGTCTTTCTTTTTAAGCAAAATATTTACCATTTTCCCCTCTCTGCCCCTCCTAAAAGTTCTCTTAATCCAAAGTATTCTAAATGGAGTTTTTCAATATCTGTGTATACTATGGGCCAGTTCCTCAGTTGGGATAAACTGCATAGCTACTTTAAATTCATGGCCAATAAGCTAAGTGACCTGAGCTGAGGATCCAGCCCAATGTTTTCATATGCATTTGATAAGAGATAAAACATATGAGAGTATCTGAGGGAGTCTGGGGTTTTGTTGGGTAAGACATATGTTTATGAGTGCTATAAAAGAACCTAACCTGCTACAGTGGCAAGTTGCCCTATGGCAGAAATCTGGATTTCTACCATTACTTTTTTTGGTGCAAGCTTTGATTTTAAATGGTTTTAAAATCTTCTAAAATTCAGGATAGTGCATCTGATATTTTACATTTTTCTATGCAAAAACTTTGCAACCCCACTCCTGAGTTTTCCCCTGCCTTCCCATTTCAATTTAGTTTGCTATAGGTCCAGCCTCAATCGTGACACAGAGACCACCTCTAGAGAGTAACTCATAATTCAGGTCCAGTCAGTTCTTTGGCCTCTCTGCCAACAAGACTGTCAATTAGTGTCAACTGTGGTGATGGGTTTTGTGACGTGGTTGCTTGTGTATTAGGAAACTGAGACAACGATCTTCAACTATTTTATATAGGACACTGCACATGGGTCAGAAAGTAAAGATTTCCGATCACTACAAAGCAGAGCTGGCATTAAACCAATGATCTCAAGGTGAAAGGCATTACAATTCCCCAGAGTCACTCAGTCCCCTGATTTTTGTCTTTTTAATATTTAATATTTGAGGAAGGTGTCCAAAACCCCCATCAACCAAGGAGGAGTATGTCTCGGACAACAGCAACATAAAATAAGTATTTCCAAATTGTCTTTACATATAGTAATAGCTACTGTGGCAAATTATTTTGTGATGTAACCAATACACAGAGAAAATTCTCTTTAGTTTGCACTTAACTCCTTAAGACTTTATAATGTTTCCAACAACTCTATCTGGCTATACGATTTAGTCAGCTTTTAGCTGAGCTTGTACATCTTAAAGTAGTTTCCCCCGTTTATAAGGACACTTAGGTTAAACAAAATACTACATAAAATTTGTTTAGTCTATATTTTTTTTGTTGGAGTGGTCTTCTTGTTTCTACCACGTACAATCCATTATTCATTGTTAATTGTAATTGCAAGAGTGGAACAGAAAAATATTTAATGAAAACTTGAACTGCGTTACCTCACTTCCAGCACACTGAATCATGACCTGGGACATGTAAATTACATTGCCCAATGTTTTAATGTCCTCTCCCTCCCAGCAGCGGATGGCTTCTGTCAGTATTTGGAGTTCAAGTTCTTTTCTTTTCCGTACTTCTTGACATTGTGCCTGTTAAAGATAGGGAAGGTGCTAATAAGGTGGTGTCTGTGTGAACATTGTTAATTACAAAACTACTACTTTTCTCTTAATTTAATGATCTCAACATCCCTTTAAAAAGTCACCACCTTGTTCTTCTTCAAGGCTCTCCTACAGAGCCACTTCTAATGTTATGCCTACTATTCACTCCCAAACAATAACCGGCTAGCCCAGCAGAAAGCAGGAATACAGATCTAATTCACACCCCCTCCCTTATCCTTTCTGCTGTGTGTTCACCCACTTGTCTCATCTGGGCTGAAACTCTTGGGGGGAAGGGACTGTTTCCTCCTACTTGTTTTTACAAAACCCAACAAAAAGGGACCCCAGGTCTCACAGTGGCCACAAAATATATATAACAAAGTCACACTAATGGCACAGCCCCATCCAACAGGAAACACACAATGCTGACTATTTTAGTAGCTACAAACAGTGTTAGTGGGTTGCACACATATGTCACTAACAAGCACACCTCTTATTTCTTTGCTTGCATACCCACGTTAGAACTGACAGGTCTTAATCCCCATCATCAGAAGCCTCTCAGCTCGTCCATTCTGGGCTTCAGTGATGTAATGCTCATTTTTACTCTAGTGCCCTTGCACTACGGATGTACACTATAGGCTGGACTCCTTAGCCCACTATCGCCACATTCCCTAAGTGGCACAAAGAGGCCATAAACTGGCTGGAGGAGGCCAGAGACAAGTTCTTGGTGCAGATGAGGCCTCTTCTGGTGTAAAGCTAAAAAAGGGATGATCTGGGAGCAAGGAGTGGACTGGAAAGGCAGGGGATAAAGCAGAGCTCTGCTACACCTAATTTTCAACTGATATTAAGTTAGGGTTGCTAATGTACTGCCTTAATTTCCAGTGGGGCTGAGCAAACAAGAATGAAGGAGCTGGAACAGGCTGCCAGAAGACACCTCCCACACACTTCACTATGCCTGAGCCAGGGCCGGCTCCAGGCACCAGCTCAGCAAGCAGGTGCTTGGGGTGGCCAAGAGGAAGGGGTGGCATGTCCAGCTCTTTGGTGGCAATTCGGCGGCGAGTCCCGCAGTCCCTCTTGGAGGGAAGGACCTGCCACCAAAGAATGAAGCGACGGTAGACCTGAAGTGCCACCGATCGCAGCTTTTTTTTTTTTTCCCCCACCACCGCTTGGGGCAGCAAAAACCCTGGAGCCGGCCCTGGCCTGAGCATAGCATCAAGCCCTACATTTCTAAAGATTTCACATGTCAAAATATTAACTTTTACAGGGCATGAAATTAGCAAGCACTCTCCCAAATAAATACACATCTACTCTTCAGAATTCTTACGGAAAGGTTTTTGAAGGCTGTCATGGATTTCTGAATGTCTGGTCGATCAGGATGATAATCCTAAAGACAAAAACAATAGTACTGTAATTCCCGGTGATGGTAACGAAATGTTTCCTAGGAGGCAGAGTAACTACAGTATAGACAACTTTATAACAACCCTTTTTGTTCTCCTCTTTCTGCCCTCTTCGATGCCTTCTTCCATTGATATAACACTTGTAGCAAGAATGCAGAAACTCTCATGATGTTACTACTACCACTATTCTTTCATGAACCCATGAGGCAGTGTCTGGAAAAATATACCTGTCTTAGATTTCAACAGATTACTTGCAAACTTAAGTTTCTGCCATTGGTACTCCTTTAAAAAGGCTAACATACATCTTACTCTTATATTGCTCTTTCCTATTGTCACAATTAAACCACGCTCTTCTTTTCAGGTTATGTTAACATGGAACACTATCAGAGCTGGCAAATCATAGACATGACACACCAACTCCACCCCCTCAATTTTTTTTTAAATAAAACATTTAAATGCAAATTTAGGCCCTTCAAACACCACCACATTAGAATACTTCCAGGTCTCATTGTCAGGCATAGTCCAACGGAAGTAAGTGAGACTAGATCAAGTAGGGAGCGTTTGAACGACTAGACCACTACTATGAAAAAAAATCCTTTTTTGTAAGGTAAAACCTAGAATAGTCTTAATTACAGTTTTTAGGAGACAGGTTCAGAACACAATCCACCTGGAGATCTTGTGGATCAGATCAATCAGTGAGAAATTCAGATTCCTAAGTGGGTTTTGCTTTACGCTTATTGAGTTTTTCAGTTAATCTGATTACACTGAGTTGTAAGCCTATTGCCTCTCCTTATTTTAGAAGCAGGGCTCAAGTCGTGCCGAAATGCCATTTTGGCACTTTTCATGGTGTTCTGATACCTCCAATACTATCACTTTATGAGTGATAGTGCTTTCTTCTCCCCCCCCCCCCCCGCTTTTTTTTTTGTTTTTAAATGACTGGAGCACTGTTCAGAAGGCAGAAAGGAGAGAAGGAGAGACAAGGAACACAATTTGGGACCCAACATGCTTGACATGTACCTTTAAAATAACTGTTGTCAAATCATCATTAAGATGGAACATAAATGCTGATAAGATATACCTCCATGTGCCTTTCAAGCTCTTTGAGTAACGTGGGGTATTTATCCAGGCGCATGAAAGGTTTGCTGAGGCCAGTGGTCAATACAAGGATCCCAGGGCTGTTGGCACCTTTCATTTCCATAAATTCTCCTAGTTCCTCACTGCACATGCAAAATATTTAAACAAATGAAGAATTAATTATCAACAGATGAAAAATAAATTAGACTCTTGATTATTCTGATCCTTCTGCTCAAGGGAATTTTGCCTGAGCCAGCAAGAGATGAAAATAAACAAGAAGTAATTCAAATACAAAATATGTATTTTTATTTATTTTTTATCGTTCCGAGATGAAACTCTGATGAACTTGTAATACAAGGATATCCACAGGGTGATGTATTAAAAGACTACACTTGCCAGAGCGCTTGAGAGAGCTCGGATGAATTCTGATAAGCTTATTAGCATGCATGCAGATTCTTGTATTATTTTTATGTTTTCTCTGTAACGTTTTGTACCTAAATTCCCTGAAAGTTGACATGTGGATTTTGGAATTACTGGGGTTCCCAAATGAATTTCTTTTAAATAACTAATTAGTCACTATCAGGTCCTGTAACTGGGCAGTCTGAACTAGTGATCAGAGCCGGGGCGGAGTCAGGGTCAACGTCAGAAGTCACACCAAAGGTCAAAGCCAGAGTCTGAAGCCATATCAAGGGTGAATCCAGAGTCAGAGTCAGGAGACACACGCAGTGTCAGTGCCAGGGTCACACCAAGGGGTAGGTTGGAATTGGGGTCAGAAGTCATGCTAAGGGTCAGGCCAGAGTAAGTCACTGGAATTAGGGCAGGGACACAGGAACCAGGAGCAAGAAGCAGAAACCATGTGAGGAGACAGGAACTAGGATCAAGGTGTGATAACACAAGCAAGGAGAGGAAAGCAGATAAGAAAGGAGAAAGTTGTTCTCAAGGATCTAGTCAGCACCTGGCCTAGTGACTAGCTGGTCAGACAAGAGGTGGGACAGGAAGCTTTATGCCTGGTCCAATCAGCAGTCCGTTGCTAGTCACCTGACCCAGCTGAATCAGTAGGTACAGCCTCTGCCTTTGGGGTGTTAGATCAGTTCCCTTATGTGACCTTGCAGTGTGGTAGTGCAGGGGGCAGCTGTGGTGGAGCATTCCAAAAAGGTTCAGGGTTTGTGGCTCCCTACAGCTGCCCATGGGCTCTCCATGACCCATCTCTCACTGGGGGATGGGGCCTTGGAGCCGCAGCCCAGCCATGGTAAGAGCCACATGGCCAGTCAGCTGTGGGGAGCTGTGGTACGGCCCTGGGTGGGGGGCCGAGAGGCAGGAACATGGGCTGGAGGCTGCTCTCGCCCCTCCACCCCATCCTGGGCAGGTGGAGGGTCCGCGGTGCAGCGCCCCATGCTGCCCGGGCTCTCCACCCAGGCTCCAGCTGCCAGCTTGGCCGGGGGAGACTAGTGTGGGGAGGCCTGTAGAGAAAAGTGGAAGGGCCATGGCCCCCTCCCCCAGTTCCAGAACCCTTGGCAGGGGGTAACATTCTCACTTGACAACCTCATGGGCTTGGGTTCAAGACCTGCAGCATCATCAACTCCCCATGTCTCCCAAAATCAGTTAAATGCACAAACAAGTCCTTGGTAAAAATACAACAAGAACAACAAAAAACAAACAAACAAAAAAACCCAATTCCAACCCAATAGATTCAGACTAATGAGAGGTTTCAAGGCCAAACTGTGTTGGAGTTATAACAAGGCAAAATTGATAAATAATTTAAATAAAACTACTTTCTGAACGTTTTCAAGAAGCAGAGATACCTGATTTTAATATGTGATTCTCCAGAATGCCTCATCAGACCTGCCTTAAACTTCCCAGAACAATGTCTAACCTGGCATAAAATCACATTGATTTTAGTAACTGATTATTATTTGTGTCTGATAGTACTCAAGATGTGTTATTATGTTTTCCAAACAAAAATAAGGCTCAATTCCTGTCCCAAATACAAAACAATTTAGAGTCAAACAAGTTAGCAAGGGTGAGATTGTCAAAAATTGATCTTATGTAAAATTTCCATTAGCAGCTACGGAAAGTCTATAGCCTTTCCATACCAGCAGTTTTGTTACTTACTAGTTCTAGACTCAGTATAAACTCCATTTGGAAGGGAAACTATGTCTTCATACTTGCCTGGACAATGCCATGCATACCCCTGGATGGCACTATACCAGTGTTTCTCAAACTGGGATCGCCGCTTATGTAGGGAAAGCTCCTGGCGGGCCGGGCCAGTTTGTTTACCTGCCCTGTCTGCAGGTCCGGCTGATTGCGGCTCCCACTGGCCGCGGTTCGCCGCTGCAGGCCAATGGGGGCTGCTGGAAGTGGCAGCCAGTAAGTTCCTCCGCCCACGCCGCTGCCAGCAGCTCCCATTGGCCTGGAGCAGCGAACCGCGGCCAGTGGGAGCCATGATCGGCCGGACTTGCGGACGAGGCAGGTAAACAAACTGACCCGGCCCACCAGGGGCTCTCTCTACACAAGCAGAGACCCCAATTTGAGAAACACTGCACTATACATAAGTGACCTTTATCTAAATATGAACAAAATGATAGCTATTTCCTTTATTGAATATCAGACAAATGCTTAAACCTGTTATTTACCTCTTTACTCAGATCTTGTTCTCCCCATTTATGAATGCTATCTACCTTCTTTGTCCTGCTCCTCCCCCCTTATAAATTACTTCCTCCACATTGTCTGCTCCTCCACCCCACTTCATGTAACACTATCCAATTCAATGTTTGGGCAGCCTCCCTTTGCTCCTCAAAAAACCTCATCTGTTCCATGATGCATTCCAACTACAAAGATCACAGCCCACTCTTTCAGCTGTATCGTATTGGTCTGTACAGCACCAACATGTACCTTTAGATTATACTATACACGAATCCTTGCCCCTCATCATTCAGCACATTATAGGCACTGCACACAGTTGTTTACATTTGATGGCATAATATAAATAATATTTGCTGATCCATCTTCAAGTACATCTTCAAGTAAGTCCCTTACTTACCAGGTCCTCTTACTATAGAGCAATTATGATCACTGAATCCCTTTCCCACCACCAAAACACAAACTTCTGCTCCTTGTGCTGGCCAAATATTTTGGGAGAAAATACTATTGTTCCAATTGTGTCTGACTTTGGCACCATGGAGGTTTCAATGGGCCACAGATTTGGCAGAGTATTGGGGAAGAGCCAGTATGAAATACTGCCCCATACAAACCCATAACATCTGAAATAAAGACATATATTATCCTTAACTTTTTCCATAGTATGCTTTGTGATTCCTTCCTGTATTTGTTGACTTCAACAGTATTTTCTGAGTTAGTCTCTGTTCTTCAAAACAAAAGATATCTTGCAGAGTGTTGCATCAGTTTATTTGCTCAAAGCATGAGAACACAAGTTTTAAACCTAAACGAATTTTAAACAGATTCAAAACTTGGAAAAATACGTTTATTAACGGAAGCATCAAAAGACCATTTAATAAAGTGGTGCTAATAGATGTAATTATAATTGAATTACACTGTTTTGCTCCTAACATTTCTAAAATGACAATGTTTTCTTTCACACAGTACTTCTCTAAACTTTAGTCTTGTAAGATTTGTCATGCTAACTTGTACAAACAGCAGGATTTTAAAAGACGAGTACAACATTATTATTTTAATGTAACTGAAACTGAATTATTCAGACAAAAACGTTCTATCATGCAGACCCTATTAGGAGTCTGTTCAAGCCCATCAAAGAGTCTCCTACATGTGCAGTTTCATGAATATCCTTGGATTCTTCATGTCTGATAAAGACAATGCAAACAAAATGGAACTTCATTCAGATAACAGAACAATCTACTTTCAGTGAAATATGCCTTGTTTATCCAACATATTTTTCAATGTTGGAACACAATACTACTGGAACTGGGGAACAAACTGCAGGTCATACATCAGTTTTATTTACTTTTTCACCGGATCATGAGAACTAAAATCAATGCCGTTAGCTCAAGATCACAGCTGTTTCGACAAAGACAATGGCTCTTTCATATCATGCAATTTTAACTGGCACTTACAAGTTTAGCACAGTGTATTGCCTCTGTAGTTACTGAAATGACACAGTTAAGAAGCAGAGCACACACAAAAAGAAGCATCATTTAACTGAGCACAAAGTAACAATTATGCTTTTGGAATAATGTATATTTTTAGAAAGGCTAAATGATCAAACCTATGATTTATTCAGAATAACTGATCATGAATACCTGCTTTTGAAGAACAACAAATAGGGTTATTTCAATATGCTACCTGTGTCATTTTACAGAATTAGTATATGAATAAAAGCATACTGGAGGCCTTTGTTCTATAAAGTGATCGTTACAATTGCTATGCTAAGGTCTGCGGTTCAAACTAAGGCTATCTTAGCAATGTTTTTAGAAATTAGCAGTACTACTTCTGTCTTTAAAATTTATCAATATTCACACCTTAGTACGTATAGCTCCATAACAGACTCAACAGTTACAAAACAGGCAGTTTTACAAAACAGATGAGAAAAAAGCTAAAACAAGAAAGAATCACTCAAAGTTCAGACTGCCTATACTAATTTGGAGGGCAGAAAAAGCTACACAATATATCAGACACAAAAAACAAGAGCTAAACATGTACTTTTAAGACTTTTTTTTTAAACTTACACTTCTGAAGCAGATTGTTGTTTATAGTAGATAGAACATGAACTCTCACTGCTGAGGGGTCTGAAGACTGCACATAAACATCGCATTCTGACAACGTTACAGCAAGACCTTGGCTCACTTAATGAACCTAAGTCTTACAGCTTCTACTTCTCTAGTGCTGAATTTCTCAAAAGAGCTCCTTACTCTGGGACTGTTGCTTAGAGTATGACATCAGCTTGCACGCTTGCAGGCTCTGGGATACACAAAGCGGAGGAGGTACAAAGAGTTTTCTGACTCAAACTTATCCCTATTCCACGCTCCAATTATTTGGAGTAACTAATGTTCAAGCTCCACAGCTTTATCCAAACTGCTATTAAGGTGAGGATGTAAAGTATAAATACAGCAAATGCTTGACAGGCATGATCCAATAAAGCTGAAGTCACAAGATCTAAAAAAAATTGATATTGTTTTGCATATCTTTTAAAAACTTTAAATTAAGGATAATTTCATCTACCATTGAAAATCGACTCATTAAGTTTAAGTTTTGCACTGGCAAAGAAACAAGGTAAACATATTTATAATAATAATAATGATTCTGGCTTCTTTTGGGGCCTTTAAATAATTTTCGGTATTGAAAATGTTATTCTGTCTTTTTTCCATTTATTTTGAGATTATGCGCTATTCACTATCTAATAAAGGAAACTGTAGTTTGTTTGGTTTTTTAATATGAGCAAAAATTCTTTTATTTTTTTCAGTCCATTGTTCACAAGTTTAAATACATATATCACACTGGACACTCACATGCTTAATGTTATATTAAGGTTATGCCTCTCATATTTCTTCAGAACAATTACACAATAATGACTGAGTGTAACACTTAAAGCGATTTTTCTTTTTAAAGATGTCATCACTCCTCCCCCCCCCCCCATAGGTTATGTTTCCTTCAGTTTATGGATAGGCCATTTAAAGGTCCAACTCCAGCTCCCTGCTTCTTTTTTACATTAATTCTCCTTGGGCTTTTTTGCTGGAGTTTCTCTCACAATATATTTGGTGGCTTGGACTCTCCAGGCCCACACACATCCCCTCATGCCTCCGATAAGACAGATGCCACGTCTTGACTATTTTTCCTGTCCATTCCCTTCCCTGACAATTATGTCTCCATTCTTTACCTCCACTTTTCCTGCCCTCCCTCTCCCTTTTTCTTATTTTGCTCCATTCCCCTGCTTCTTCCCCCAGCGCCTTCCCTCACAAGACAAGCAAGTTATCAATGTACAGTAATGTATGTAAGTAGTCTCATTAAAGGCCAATGCTACTTAGCAGGCATTGAATATGCATCTTTAAATATCCCTCACTTTACTGCTACTTCTATATACATTCAAATACCTCCCCCTGGAGCTGGAAATTTTCTGTTTATCTAACAACAATGTCTCCAAATACATAAATGTCCACCATATGGGGATGGGATTTTCAAAGGAGCCTAAGGGAGTTAGACACTCAACTCCCACTGAAATGAAGCCACGCAGACAAGATCATTAAGGGATAAGGTGGAGAGGAAGAAGGGAACTTAGAGGATGCTAGCAGGCACTAAAAGTGAGAGACAAGAGTAGCAGACAAGGAGAGGGGAAATGAGGGAGAATATGAAGTACTGATTTCCAACATAGTCTTCATGTCAGAGAGTTCATCAAAACTTGTCTAAGTTGACTGCATCCTTTAAAAATCTAATCCGTATCAAAAGATTGAACTTTCTGGTGAGACACCTGCATCTCATCAGCTGGATATGGGGGGAAGGGATAGCTCAGTGGTTTGAGCATTGGCCTACTAAACCCAGGGTTGTGAGTTCAATTCTTGAGGGGGCCACTTAGGGATCTGGGGCAAAAATTGGTCCTGCAAGTGAAGGCAGGGGGCTGGACTCAATGACCTTTCAAGGTCCCATCCAGTTCTAGGAGATTGGTATATCTTTAATTTAAAAAAAAAATCTAGACCCCGTAGTTCTAAAATAATAATTTCCTATTTTTAATATTTTTTTCTCTCCCTTGTTGACATTATACATGAGAGTAGCTAAGGGGTTTATACACATGCGTAAAATTCCTGCAAAGCACTGTCAAACATACAATGTAAACAGAAAAATTACAGGGAAATATTTTTTTCCTCTAAGCTTGTACTTAGTCAGCTTACTCATTATTTGTATAGATTAAAAAAAACTGAAGCTGATAAATTCCCCCCTGAACAAAGACTCAGGAAATTTTTAAGAAAAATCCTGGTTAGGTTTATTCCTGGGAAAGAAGCTGATGGCTCTGAAGTAATCTTTTTTTGTGGCATATAAAAACACTGGCCCAATTTCACAAAGAACGGTATTCACTGGAGGAATAATACCTTGGTTAGCGATCCTAATGCTTGGATAAAGTTACACTCCCACAACTGAAACAGAATAACAGGACTAGTTTAGACTGTCCAAACTTAATGGAGGAGGTGAAAAGTGAGAGTTCTTGTCTGAAAGCAAGCAATAACTCAAGAACAGATGGCCCAGCAGTCATACTTAAGCATGCATTACACGAGATATTGCCCCCATTTTTGCACATTCATTCATGAAAATTTAGGATTCAGGTTTTTATTTTCATTTATTTCAATGGTTTATTTTTGACGACTTTAGTACTTTGAATTGAGAGAAAAGAAGAACAATGTATGTTTGTGGCTTTGTAAATTTGAACAAGACTCTTTCATTCACAATGAAAGTAATAATATAAAAAAAAAAAAGGCAGACAAACTACCCCAAAGCTTTTTTAAACAGTCGTTTATTGTTTGCATCCTATATTTCAATACCGTAACTGTACAAAAAAGCCTCTTTTCATGCTGATGCTATCTATATGTGACTAAGAAGAAAACTATGAAGAACATGAACAGGAAGTGATACAGACTGGAATTTACAGTGGCTGGTGCAAACAGCAGGTTAACTCCACTCAATGTACCTTTAAAATAAATCTTGTCATTTTCTCGCTCTCTCTCTCTTTTTTCAACTGATGCTTGAAAAATTACTCTTCACCCAGACTACACTACATTTCTAGAGAGCAAGAAGTCTGTTGGTGTGAATAAAAGAGGGTACACCAGCATGAAGCAGGAAACGGATGATCAAACGAGTGAAGAGTGTGCTAGATGTTGGAAATGCCTCCAATAGGACTCAACAGTTTTTTATACTGTGCGTTAAAGAAATCTGAATTAGCTTATTTTTTTCATTTGTTGGACTGAAGCCTGAAATGCATGTGACCCTGAAAGGGGCAGAGCACCTTCTCCTTCCACTGTCCTCAGTGGGAATTGAGGGTGCTCACCACCTTTGAGGATTAGGCCTTATAAATCTTCTCCATCTCTTCAAAACATAGATGCAGCCTCAAAACTCTCGTAGACTTCCTCCCTTCTGAGCCTCTATGGAACCTCCCCTCCAAGATTTGAGGGATGACTGAGCGCAAGCCAACAGACGTTCTCAACATCTGACATAAATGACGAAAAACTAAGCACATATATAGGTCTCAGTCCTGCTCCCACTGAAGTAAACGGCAACACCCCTTTTAGCTTTAATAGGATCAGGTTTGAAGCCCCCACTTCTTAAAAATTGGTATGACTTCAGACTAAGATAAACACAAGGAGATGGGTTTCAGCGACGAGAATATAAGAGTGACCCAAAAAAAATCACAGCAAGGGGAGCTGCTCTCGACATTGGGGCTAGAAGAATTAACTCAATAACGCTAGTCTGAATTGCATGCTGAACATTCAAGGAAATTAAAGCCAATGTATGTCCTGATGGGAAAGTGGTGTTTTAACATATATATTTTGGCAGTGTTCACCTCAACTGTATCTCCATACCTTAATACTTTAGTTGAATTTTAACAGGCATCAGGATACCAGCTCACTGCAATTTACAGCTTGATATTTCTTTTGAAATATGAAGCAGTAGTAGCCAGCTACCTAATGTTTCCTTCAAAAGGACTGGATGGACACTTATCGTATGATCTTGATATTATTTCATTCAACTGGTACAAATGCTACAATGAAGGCGGTAAAATGGTTTCTATTATAACCCATATTTTTGCATGTTTGTGACTATGAAAAATTCACCTTTATGGATGAACTTCTTCCTGATCAATTTTTATCATTATATTTTTTCAAAGCTAGAACAAAATCCTTCACAAAAAAACAAAGAAGTGAAAAAAATACCATTTTTAACAATTAAAATAATCCTTTTAAAAAGTCTTAGCAACAGTAAGAATATCCTAAATTTTTTTTATAACTTGGCATGGACTTAGTCCTCTTTGAGGACCAGTGGCTTTGATAAATTTGCAGAAAACTTGTTTTAGTTTTTTTTTACGTAGCAAAAGTTATGACTTTAAAATTGTATACTGAGCACATGAAGTGGACCATTTTGTAGGCAAGCGCTATGCACAAGTGTTTAGTTACTCAAGTGCACAGAGGCTGAGTGCAAGGAGGGTACAATCTCTGATGGAAAAGCTGTAGGGTGTTAGTTCCAAGCCATTTTCCATTTTTCTCTCTCAAATACTATTAAATCAGTTGCACAATATACAATTCAAATCCCAAAAGTCAGTGAATGAATTCAGAGTACACATGTAATATTCTCTACCTTTTTCTTGTTAAATGTATAGCTCAATAATATTCATGTTTCTTCTGTTAAATACATACCATAAACATATACAGGCTTTGCAATGCAACTGAGCATTGCTTTTGCAATCTTAACTTTTCCATTCTCTGATTTAGTGTAAATTTAACTGTGCAATCTTAACCTAGTTTTTGGCATTTAATAATTGTAATGAAGTTCCCTCATTTACTGTTTTAGATGCTGCTATCCCTCAGTGTAAACTAAACATCTCGCACAGATCTTTATATCAACAGAAAAAGTTCTATGTAACTAGGGGTATGTCTACACTACGGGATTATTCTGATTTTACAGAAACCATTTTTTAAAAATAGATTGTATAAAGTAGAGTGCACGCGGCCACACTAAGCACATTAATTCGACGGTGTGCATCCATGTACCGAGGCTAGCATCGATTTCCAGAGCGTTGCACTGTGAGTAGCTATCCTAGCTATCCCATAGTTCCTGCAGTCTCCCCCACCCATTGGAATTCTGGGTTGAGATCACAATGCCCGATGGGGCAAAAATCATTGTCGCGGGTGATTCTGAGTAAATGTCGTCACTCAATCCTTCCTCCGTGAAAACAATGAAAGACAATCATTTCACGCCCTTTTTCTCTGGATTGCCCTGGCAGATGCCATAGCATGGTAACCATGGAGCCCATTTAGCCTTTTTTCACTGTCACCGTATGTGTACTGGATGCTGCTGACAGACGCGGTACTGCAGTGCTACACAGCAGCATTCATTTGCCTTTGCAAGGTAGCAGAGACGGTTACCAGCCCTATTGCACCGTCTGCTGCTTTGAAAATTGGCGATGACAGTTACCAGTCATATTGTACCGTCTGCTGCTGTCATGGGTGCTCCTGGCTGGCCTCGCTGAGGTCAGCTGGGGGCGCATGGACAAAAATGGGAATGACTTCCCAGGTCATTCCCTTCTTTATGTTTTGTCTAAAAATAGAGTTAGTCCTGGCTAGAATATGGGGCAAGTCTACTAGAGAACCAGAGAGCACAGCCGCTCCGGGTCAGAACCCCAGATATCCCGCAGAAATGATGAGCTGCATGCCATTCTAGGGGGTGCCCCTGCAACAACCCCACCCGTTGCTTCCCTCCTCCCACACCCCTCTTGGGCTACCGTGGCAATTATCCCCCCATTTGTGTGATGAAGTAATAAAGAATGCAGGAATAAGAAACACTGACTTGTTAGTGAGATAAAATGAGTGGGAGGCAGCCTCCAGCTGCTATGATATTCCAGGCAGGACATCTCCATTAATCATTAAAGGGTGGGGGGGGAGAGGAGCACAGCCTCCCGCTGCTATGATAGTCCAGAATCTCCATTAGACATGAAACGGGGGGGGAGGAGGAGCTCAGCCTCCAGCTGCTATGATGAGGACGGTTACCAGCCCTATTGCACCATCGGCCAGGACTGAATCTCCAGGACACAAAGCTTAAAGAAGGGAATGACCGGGAGTCATTCCCATTTTTGCCCAGGCGCCCCCGGCCTACCTCACCGTGGCCAGCCAGGAGCACTCACAGGATGATGACGAGGACGGCTATCAGTCATATTGTACCGTACCGTCTGCCACCGGGGAGGGGAGGGGAGAGGATGCTGCTGTTTAGCGCTGCAGCACCCCGTCTACCAGCAGCATCCAGTAGACATACGGTGACATTGAAAAGAGGCGAGAAACGATTTTTTTCCCTTTTCTTTGAGGGGGGAAGGGGAGGTAAATTGACGACATATTCCCTGAACCACTGCGACAATGTTTTTGACCCTTCAGGCATTGGGAGCTCAGCCAAGAATGCAAATGCTTTTCGGAGACTGCAGGAACTGTGGGATAGCTTGAGTCCTCAGTCCCCCCTCCCTCCTTCCATGAGCGTCCATTTGATTCTTTGGCTTTCCGTTACGCTTGTCACACAGCAAAGTGTTGAGTCCCTGCTGTGGCCTCGGTCTATCATAGCCTGGAGATTTTTTCAAATGCTTTGGCATTTCATCTTCTGGAACGGAGCTCTGATAGAACAGATTTGTCTCCCCATACAGCGATCTGATCCAGTATCTCCCGTACAGTCCATGCTGGAGCTCTTTTTGGATTTGTGACTGCATGGCCACCCGTGCTGATCAGCGCTCCACGCTGGGCAAATAGGAAATTAAATTCAAAAGTTCAAGGGGGGTTTTCCTGTCTACCTGGCCAGTGCATCCGAGTTCAGACTGCTTGCCAGAGCGGTCACAATGGTGCACTGTGGGATACTGCCCAGAGGCCAATACCGTCGAATTGCGGCCACACTAACCCTAATCTCACATGGCAATACCGATTTCAGCGCTACTCCCCTCATCGGGGAGGAGTACAGAAATCGGTTTTAAGAGCCCTTTTTATCGATATAAAGGGCTTCGTTGTGTGGACGGGTGCAGGGTTAAATCGGTTTAATGCTGCTAAATTCGGTATAAACGCGTAGTGTAGACCAGGCCTAGGAGACAATAGATGGCATTATTAGAATTTTTACATATTTATATATTTTTACTTTGTGCAATCAGTATGTTCAGTGACACTCAAGGCAGAAAGAGACATGTTTCCAAACCTTGAAGTTTTATAATCTAAGGGATTTCTGTTCTATAAGAGAGGTGAACAGTTTTGGAGCTGCACTGTTTAAATGTAACTTCTTGCTTCTTTATGGCAGATTTTGAAAAAAGTATTTTGATGGCATACATTGCGGTCTGCTATTGCTGTGTTTAATAAAAGAAAAAGCACTTAAAATTTTAAATGGAGGTGTAGCTAGGTGGAGAGACCGCCCACCGAGACTCACAGGGACGAACCACTCCCTGCCCACTAGTGGGCAGAGCCAGGCTGGGCCTGCCCCTTGTGTTGGAAGCAGAGGGGCAGAACAGGAAGTATAAGAGGTGGGGTCTCCAGCTCAGTTGGTCCAGAGCCAGGGAAGGAGTTGGATGCCTCTGCCTTGCTGCTGGGCCTTGGGCCAGGGACTGAGCTATGCCAACCCCTGCCCTGGATGAGGACCCTGAGGGAGGGGAATTGCTGAGGCTGCCATCGGCCGAATACCCCGAGGAGCTGTCGAGACTGCCGCTCGACGAATACCTCAAGGAGCTGCTGGGAATACCAGCTGCCGAGTACCCCGAAGAGACTGAGGACCCTCGAGCAACGGAGCCCTTCGAACAAGTAGGGGGTAGGAAGTAGCCCAGGGAAACCAGACATTAGTCTGTCTGTGTTGTCAAAACCAGAGTCAGCGTGTTCTGGCAGGATCCACGTTGACCCAGTGGCAGGACCACTCGCTACTGGTAGGGCCCTGGGCAGGGAGGCGGTGAAGTAGGGTGGAGCTGGGCCCCCTACCTCCCTGCTGCCAACCCCACCCCTGGAGTGGCAGCCTCCCCACCATAGGCTGGACACCCTGTCTGTGTTTGCTGTCTGCCCCAGCAAGGGAGCTGGGCTAAAGACTGCCAATTGCCCTGCCCCATACCTAGGGGCCAGGTGCCAAGACTTTTTGCTGACACTGTGCTAACCCCCTGGCAACAGACTGTCAGCCGTTAGGTGGCATAGCAAGGTGGAGTGGCCTCCTTCAGAGACTGAAAGGGATGACCCACTCTAAGCCACTAAAGGATGCAATTACAAATCCAGGGTTAACATTTCCATTGACACATCTAATTCAAACAGATAATATGACAAGAGCTCATTCATCAGGACTTGCTTCCCTTTGCAAGATTACCTTGAAACTAACTGCATGTCTACAGTGTATTATTTAATTGTTCTATGATATTTATGATGACTCCTATAGGGATTCATAAAGTTGATTTTACAGACCAGAAAGTGACTGCAGTATCTTTTACCTGGGTGATATCTTCCAGAAGCACTGGATAAATCTTTCCCCTACGCATAGCCAAATCTTAAGAAATGTATCTGTTCACTTTGCTATCAATTACCACATCCTATTTACATGGAATCCCAACCTGGAATGTGGGAAGATGGCAGAGGCACCAACTACTTAGCAGAAAATGTGAGAAAGTCCTTAGGCTGAACAAGATTATTAAAAATCCTGGACGCGTGTGTCTGAATACTTCACATTATACAGAGAATGCCTGCTGAAACTAATCACCAGCAAGAAAAAAAAATTACAGCATTTTATACATTTTGTTTCGTTTTCCTTCCTCCTCACCTCCCACACAGAGTACTCTGTCACTGTTGCTTTCACTGTAACATTTCAATTTGTTCTTTCACACACACAAAAAGTTGGAAAACCTTAGGTAATGAGGAAGTTGGGGACAGATCAGCTGTATCAAATGATTCAAAGGTGTATATTTTACATGATTGTGAATGAATAAGAGGCATGACTAGACCATAGAACATATTACTGAAAAACTAATATTGTTGAAAATGAAGGCCTCAGTCATGCCTGACTTTGCACAGGGAAGATGGAGAAGGTGTAAAGAGCCTTTTCCCTGGCTCATTGCCTAGGGCAAAAATTCGGGGGGGGAGTACAGGCTGTGCTCCCTGGTAGCTCCCCTATGGCTTCTAACTTCATGGAGAAGGGTGGAGTACGGTGGCTATAGTTCTCTGACTCATGCCCACAGCAGCCACCAAAGCTTCTCAGAGTTCCAAGGCGAACACACACTCAGTCCCTTGAAAAATTATTAGAACAACTGCCACAGCATTTGCTTCTCAGGAATCCTTAGGAGGAGATCCAGTTGCAGGACAGCTCCCCCACCTTTACTCAAGTGCTGGCTGCGGCTTAAAAGCAACAGTCTAGCTCCAAACTTTCTCCCTCTGTAAGACATGGTGCCTGCAACTGTGCTGTACATGAATAGCCAAAAAACCTCAGCAGCTAAAGGTAGTCATGTTACCTCAAACCCTTATTTCTGACAAACAAGAGGTGCTCATTTTGTAAACTGTGCAAAATTAAGGCCCTGATCCTGCAACACCTATGCACATATTACCTACAGTCACATAAATCATCACATTGACTTCACTGGACTTGCTCATTAGAGTGAAGTTGAAAATAAATATAAATGTTTTCAGAACTGACTATTAAGTTAACATTTTCTGAATGCTTTCTCCATGCAAATGAATTGCTCTCAAAATGTAAGATCCAAGTTCTAATTCCAATATGTGGAAATGTATACCACCTCTTACTGTATTGAAAAATTAGCATTGCACGTGTGTGTGGAAAGGTAGCAATTTTTTCAAGGCATGTGGTGGTTTATGCTTATGCATCTGAGATTAGACTCTAGTCCTGCACTTGGTCTTTCAGAAGCTGAAAGGTTAGTTCTCCAACACAACTCTTCAAAGGTTAAGATACAGATGGCAGACAGAAGAAAGTTACAGAAACCAAAATCAGTCATGCCAGACTGATTAAAAATCAACATATTCACACAGATGCTCTCAAAACTAAGATAATATGTACTATGGTTTCCTTCACATGTTCACAGTTTATGTGCATTCTTTATGTTATAAAAATCTTCTCAAATAATAGTTTTCCGATGAGTGATACAATGGTCCTGGCTGCGCAAAATAGCTTTGGTTTGGTTAAAACAGGCTACAATGCTCTGTGTACTCACCAAACAAGGCTGTAGGATATTTCAAGTGCACCTATCAGCTTTTTAAAAAAAATACATACTACTTATTTTTAATCACTTTTTCTGTAGGAGTTTTAATTAAATATAAAATAAACATACCTGTGTTCTGTGAGAACATTTACTGCTGACGGGTGGTTGGCACAGTATGCAAGGTATAAGTTTTTCATTTGTGGCATTAAATTTAGAAAGCATCCGCCGACCCTTTGCTGAGCTTCAGGCAACCTAAAGTAAGTAACATAAAGGAAGATTAAATTATAGTAACACTATCAAGACAAAACCAAAGACTTAAGCAGCAAGAACATGTTACACTTTGAGAAATGTGACCTCAACCCACTTCATTTAAAATTACTCTACAACGATCAGTCTATCCTAGAATCAGTAACTACAAATATCTTCCTCTCCCAATGCTTCTACCCTGTAATCTCCATATCCTGCTATGCAAAGCTATACTGTAGGCAGAATGTATAGTGACACTTATAATTAAGGCTACGATTTAGTCATGGGTATTTTTAGTAAAAGTCATGGACAGGTCACAGGCAATAACCAAAAAGTCCCAGGCTGGTGACCTGTCCATTACTTTTACTAAAAATACCCCTAATTAAATCTTAGGTGCTGGGGTGTGTTGTGTTGTGTGTGTACGCGCGCGCTTCTGGGGATGCTGCTGATCCGGGGGGGGGGGGGGAGGGAAGAGGGGGGCACTCCAGGCCCCCCAGCTGCTGGGGTGGGGGAATGGCCCGGGGCCCTGCCACCACTGCTACTGCTCTGGGCAGGGGGTGGCCAGGGGCCCTGCCACTGCTGCAATCCATGCTGGAATCTGTGACCTCACATGAAAAAGACTTGCAGCCTTACTTATCATTAAAGGTAGTCTTTGGTGGGATCGTCACATCAAAGTTGTACTGGTATGATAATGTTGGTCAGGGGTGTGATATTTTTGCCAATATTGTTATATTTGGACAAGCCCTAGTATGGATGTAGCTATATCAGCATAAAGGTGCCTTACACTGGTATAGTTACCCCTCTCCCCTCAGTGGAATAGTTATACTGGTATAAAGCACCTTTACACAGATATAACTGTGTTTACACTAGCGGGGTTGTACTGCTTTAACAACAAGTTGTAAAGTGGTACAACTTTCCAGGGCCGCTCGGGGGGAGCAAGTGGGGCAATTTGTCCCAGGCCCCAGGCCCTGCAGGGCCCCCCACGAGAATATAGTATTCTATAGTATTGCAACTTTTTTTTATGGAAGGGGCCCCCAGAATTGCTTTGCCCCAGGCCCCCTGAATCGTCTGGGCGCCCCTAAAACTTTCTACTGTAGTTAAGGCCTTTGTCAGTTGCTCATAAACCTTTTCAATCGTTTACTTTTTAGGCTGGAATTTCCCGTGTTTGGTTTCTGTGTGAGGGTGAATTTGGCTGAAAAGTTTCAACAAAAACAATTTAGCCATTTTTAAAAGAGATTTTTTTTAAATTGCTTTAGCCTCAGCATGGGCAACAAAGTTGAAATTTGTCAGGGAGTCAGCCCTTTAGGAGGAAAAGACGGTTACTCACCTGTAGTAACTGTTGTTCTTCGAGATGTGTTGCTCCTATCCATTCCAGTTAGGTGTGCGCGCCGCGCGTGCACGGCATCTCGGAACTTTTTTACCCTAGCAACACCGGCAGGCCGGCTGGCGCCCCCTGGAGTGGCGCCGCTATGGCGCTAAATATATACCCCAGCCGGCCCGTCCGCTCCTCAGTTCCTTCTTGCCGGCTACTCCGACAGTGGGGAAGGAGGGCGGGTCTGGAATGGATAGGAGCAACACATCTCGAAGAACAACAGTTACTACAGGTGAGTAACCGTCTTTTCTTCTTCGAGTGATTGCTCCTATGCATTCCAGTTAGGTGATTCCCAAGCCTTACCTAGGTGGTGGGGTCGGAGTGAGACGTGGCGGAGTATAATACCGCGGAGCCGAAGGCTGCGTCGTCTCGAGACTGCTGCACCAACGCGTAATGGGAGGCGAAGGTGTGGACCGAAGACCAGGTGGCCGCTCGACAGATGTCCTGGATCGGAACGTTGGCCAGGAAGGCAACAGATGAGGCCTGCGCCCTCGTCGAGTGTGCAGTGACGCGGCCTGGTGGTACGCGAGCCAGCTCATAGCAGGTCCGGATACACGCTGTAACCCATGAGGAAATCCGCTGGGCGGATATCGGCTCTCCCTTCATGCGGTCAGCAACCGCTACGAACAGCTGGGGCGAACGCCGGAAGGGCTTAGTCCGCTCGATGTAGAAAGCGAGCGCTCTGCGGACGTCGAGGGTATGCAGCTGCTGTTCCCGAGGCGAGGCATGTGGCTTCGGGTAGAACACCGGGAGGAAGATCTCCTGGTTGAGATGGAAAGCTGACACTACCTTCGGGAGGAAGGCCGGATGAGGGCGAAGCTGCACCTTGTCCCCATGAAAGACCGTGTATGGCGGGTTGACCGTTAGAGCGCGAAGCTCCGAGACTCGTCTCGCTGATGTAATAGCGACGAGGAAGGCCGTCTTCCAAGAGAGGTATAGCAGGGAGCACGTGGCTAAGGGCTCGAAAGGAGGACCCATCAGTTTGGCCAAGACGAGATTCAAATCCCAGGTCGGGGCCGGGCGCCGCACCGGCGGGTACAAGCGGTCCAGGCCCTTGAGGAAGCGGGAAACCATCGGGTTCGAGAAGATGGAGCGCCCTTCCACGGAGGGAAGAAAGGCAGATACCGCTGCCAGGTGGACTCTCAAGGAGGAGACCGCCAGACCTTGCTCCTTAAGGCGCCAGAGGTAGTCCAGGATGGTAGGGACCGGGACCAGGAATGGATTAAGACCTCGATGATCACACCAGAGTGCAAATCTCTTCCACTTCGCTAGGTAAGTGGAGCGAGTGGAAGGCTTTCTGCTCTCGAGCAGGACTTGTTGAACTGCAGCAGAACAGCCTCTCTCCGCGTGAGTCAGCCACTCAGGTACCAAGCTGTCAGATGGAGGGACTGCAGGTTGGGATGGTGGAGTCTGCCGAAGTCCTGGGTGATGAGGTCCGGCCACAACGGGAGGGGGATGGGTTCCCGAACGGAGAGCTCGAGCAGCAGGGTATACCAGTGCTGCCTCGGCCAGGCCGGCGCGATCAGAATGACGTGAGCTCTGTCCCTCCGAAGCTTCAGGAGCACTCGGTGCACGAGCGGGAACGGAGGGAAGGCGTAGAGGAGGCGATCCGTCCAGGGGAAAAGGAAGGCGTCCGACAGGGAGCCCGGCGAGCGACCCTGGAATGAGCAAAACAGGTGGCACTTCCTGTTCTCCTTGGAGGCGAATAGGTCTACTTGGGGAAACCCCCACCTCCGGAAGATTGTGTGGGCAACGTCTGGACGGAGGGACCACTCGTGGGAGAGGAACGACCTGCTGAGATGGTCGGCCAGCGTGTTCTGCACTCCCGGAAGAAAGGACGCTTCCAGGTGAATGGAGTGGGTCACGCAGAAGTCCCACAGGAGTATCGCTTCCTTGCAGAGGAGGGAGGAGCGGGCTCCGCCCTGCTTGTTTACGTAGAACATCGCGGTGGTGTTGTCCGTAAACACTGTCGCACAATGGCCTTGCAGGTGGGTGCAGAAGGTGCGACAGGCCAGGCGGATGGCGCGCAGCTCGCGAACATTGATGTGGAGGGCGAGCTCCTGCGCCGACCACTGGCCCTGCGTGTGGAGATCGCCCAGGTGGGCCCCCCAACCGAGTGCTGAGGCATCCGTGGTCAGAGTGACGGACGGCCGAGGAGGGCGGAACGGAACTCCTGCACACACGACTTCCGGGTCGAGCCACCAGTTGAGGGACTCGAGGGTCGTCCTGGTGACCGTGACCACCATGTCGATGGGGTCTCGGTGTGGCCGGTACACCGATGCGATCCACGACTGGAACGGACGAAGGTGGAGTCGCGCGTAGGCGGTGACATACGTGCACGAGGCCATGTGGCCCAGGAGGCGGAGGCAGGAGCGCACCGTCGTGGTAGGGAAGGCGACGAGGTCCCGGATGATGGAGACCATCGACTGGTGCCGAGCGTGAGGGAGGCAGGCTCTGGCCAGTGTGGAGTCGAGGACCGCTCCGATGAACTCCACCC
This sequence comes from Mauremys mutica, assembly GCF_020497125.1. Taxonomy (NCBI): domain Eukaryota; kingdom Metazoa; phylum Chordata; order Testudines; family Geoemydidae; genus Mauremys; species Mauremys mutica. The sequence continues at coordinate 255,991,014 of NC_059072.1, forward strand.
GCTGCGTCGGAATCAAAGTGGACTTCTCGGTGTTGATGAGAAGGCCGAGTTGCTGAAAGAGAGACAGGATTTCTGCCATGTGGTCCATCACAAGTTGCTGGGACTGACCTCGAACCAGCCAGTCGTCGAGATACGGGTAAACGTGCATCTGACGACGACGGAGGGCTGCGGCGACTACCGCCATGCACTTGGTAAACACCCTCGAGGCGGTGGAAAGTCCGAACGGCAACACTGCAAACTGGTAGTGGGTGTCGTTGACCAGAAACCGAAGGTAACGACGATGGGGAGGGTAGATCGTGACATGGAAGTATGCGTCCTTCATGTCGAGGGCGGCAAACCAGTCTCCCGGATCCAGAGAGGGAATGATGGTCCGCCTTTCGCCTTGGGGATGAGAAAATAACGGGAATAGAATCCCCTGCCCCGCCTGTCTTGAGGCACTGCTTCTATGGCACCCACGCTCAACAGAGACTGGACCTCTTGTATGAGGACTTGCTCGTGAGAGGGGTCCCTGAAGAGGGACAGGGAGGGTGGGTGGGAAGGAGGGGGCGAAACAAATTGCAGGCGGTATCCCGACTGGACTGTTTGGAGCACCCAGTTGTCCGTTGTTAATCGGGACCACGCCGAAAAGAAATGGGATAGGCGGTTGAAAAACAGAGGGGAAGGATCCGGAAGGGAGAGTGATGGGCCGCCCTCGAGCGTCCCATCAAAAGGCCTGTTTAGCCCCCTGCGGGGCCTTCGAAGCGGCCTGGCCCTGGTTGTGGCGGTTGCCGGATGGACGACAGCGATTTTGGGCCGGACGTCGGCTGTTGTAAGGGCGATACCGGGACTGGTAGGCCGGTCGGGAGGGCTGTGGACGGAATGGCCTACGCTGCGTCGCTGGCGTATGCATGCCTAACGTGCGTATCGCGATACGGCCGTCCTTTAAAGTTTGGATCCTAGAATCCGTCTTCTCAGAGAACAACCCTTTAGTATCAAAGGGGAGGTCCTGTAACGTATATTGGACCTCCGGCGGCAGAGTGGAAGACTGTAGCCAGGCAATACGCCGCATCGTGACCCCGGAGGCCAAGGTCCTCGCACCCGAGTCCGCAGCGTCGAGGGCAGCTAAAATTGAGGATCTAGATGACCTCCTTCCCTCCTCCAACATGGCCGTGAATTCCTGTCGGGAGGCTGTCGGCAGGAGCTCGGTAAATTTCGCCAGGGACGTCAGGAGGACCATTTGGTTGGCAATCCTCATTTGCAGGCCTCCTGCAGAATAGACCTTCCGGCCTACCAGGTCCATACGCTTTGCGTCCTTTGACTTAGGTGCCGCAGCCGGTTGACCGTGCCGCTCCCTGTCATTAACCGACTGGACTACCAGGGAGTCCGGGGTCGGATGTATATACAAGTACTCATAGCCCGTGGGAGGGACAGAGTACTTTCGCTCAACACCACGGGCTGTAGGGGGCACGGACGCCGGCGTCTGCCAGATAGCGGTGGCGTTCTTCTGCACCGTCCGTACAAACGGCAGTGCAACTCGCACTGGCATGTCAGCCTCTACCACGTTGGTGATAGGGTCCTCGTCCTCGTGCACTTTCTCTATGGGCAAGGCCATCGCCGTTGCCACACGACGAAGGAGGTCCTGGTGAGCTCTCACATCAATAGGGGGAGGCTCCTTTGTTGCTGCACCGGCCACCGCCTCATCAGGCGAGGACGAGGAGGACAACCCCTGGACCACCGTCTCCGAAGATGGTCCCGCCACCTGCCCGTCGGGGGGTGCGGGCTGCGAGTGGTCTTGGGACTCCGATGCTACAGCATCCGCCGCTGGAGTCGAAGGGGCCGGTCTGGACACCGTCGCCTCTGGGACTTTGCGCTCTGACGCGGGGGGCCTCGGTGGAAAAGGCACCCCCTGGGCCTCGTATTGGCCCCATGGAACCCAAAAGCCCCACGGTTGTGCCCCTTGAGGATGGTCTCGTGGGGTGGGCGGCACGCCGAAGCGACCGACGCGGGTCGAGAAGGCCACGGCGGTGCCGAAGCGCTGGCAGAGTGTGCTGCCGAATGGGGCAGTCTGTCCCCGGATGGCAAAGAAGCGCGAGGTTGCTCCCGTCGGTACCGGGAAGGCGACCGGGAGTGATGTCCGCCACGGTGCCGGGAGCTCGACCGGTGCCGGGAGCTCGACCGGTGCCGGGAGCTCGACCTGGATTGAGATCGACGGTGCCACGAACGTCCGCGCGAGTCGCAGTGCCGAGAGCAGCGCCGGGACGGCGATCTCTGATGGTGCCGGCGCGATGGCGACCTGGATCTCGAGCGGCGTCGGGAGTACAACCGGTACCGCGATGACGAGCGGTACCGGGACTGCGACCGACGTTTTGATGGCGATCGGTACCGCGAAGGCGAGCGGTGCCGAGATCGCGAGCGCCTGGATGGAGACCTGCCGCGGGACCGGGACCGGGACCGGGACCGGGACCGTCGTCCATGCTGCCTGTCCAGGGACGGTGGCCGGGTCATTCTAGCCGGCTTCCCCGTGGACACGACGGCCCGCACCGGCGGTGCCGGGGGCCGGAGGCCCGGTGCCTCTATGAGCTGGATCAGGTCTCTTGTGGAGGTGAATGTCTCCGGCGTTGATGGTAGCCGGGGCTCAACCGCGGACGGTACCGGGGAGCGTGGCGGCGCCGGAGTCAAGGGTCCGGTGCACGGCTTGTGCACGGGCGCCGCGGGGGCCGCAAGCTGTGCAACCGCTCTTGCAGAGTCCTCAGAGCGGGCCTGAGCTATTGCCTTCACCAGTCTCTGCTTTCTCGCCGGCGAAAGCGAGCGGTGCCGCGACTTCGCGGTCGCTTTCTGTATCGACGGTGCCGCGGAGGTGGAGCGGCTCGGTGCCGCCGGTGCGCTCTGCACCGAGGCAGTTCGCGGTGCCGGCGCAGACGGTGCCGGAGGTTGAAGCGACGCTTCCATTAGGATATGCTTCAGGCGGATATCCCGCTCTTTCCGGGTCCGTGGTTTAAAAGTCGAGCAGATCGAACACTTGTCCGTTCTGTGCCCCTCGCCCAGGCAGCGGAGACAGGCGTCGTGCGGGTCTCCGATGGGCATAGGCTTCTGGCACGCCGCACAGGGCTTAAAGCCCGGTGCCTTGGGCATGAGCCCGCACCGGGTGCGGTAAAAGGGGAAACCCCCCCCCTTTCACCTTATCTATATACACTAACTATGTCTAAAACTGTAAACTAACTACTAAACTAACTATATACAAGAAAGATGTGAACGCTAGGGATCGTGGAGAACGAAAAGCACTCCACAGTTCCAACTGGCCGTCACGGGCGGTAAGAAGGAACTGAGGAGCGGACGGGCCGGCTGGGGTATATATTTAGCGCCATAGTGGCGCCACTCCAGGGGGCGCCAGCCGGCCCGCCGGTGTTGCTAGGGTAAAAAAGTTCCGAGATGCCGTGCACGCGCAGCGCGCACACCTAACTGGAATGCATAGGAGCAATCACTCGAAGAAGAAAATTTCTTTTCACAATGTCTTGGTCAAGATCTGTTTAGATATGTCAGAGAGATATAACAGTTATATCACATACAGGCATAATACACTTTTAATAACTTTTTTTGCATAATTCTCTCTCAAATTTCTATTAGCAAGCAGCAAAGAATCCTGTGGCACCTTATAGACTAACAGACGTTTTGTAGCATGAACCAGACTAACACGGCTACCCCTCTGATACTTGACACCTTCTATTAGCAAGCGGCTGGAGTGTACATGCCTTGAAGTTAACCGTGTAAATTTGGGGTAACCCAGTGAAGAATCAGGCCCTGAATTCTAATAATGCATACACACAAAGGGGGCAAAGTTAAGGTTGTGTGGGTAATCTTATCTTTGTCACTTCCTTACTTTGAATATTTCACTTCACAATATTAATATTCATTAGTTTGATCCCTGGAAAATATTAATGAGCAACAGAATAATTATACTAACTCCCTTTAAATTGTAAAGTCATTTCAATTTGAGGAAATATACATTGATGGGAATTAGGGGGAAAGAGTCCAGATTCACCAGTTCAATTTCTTTTTTCCTTCACTGACTACCAGCAGGCCTGCTCGCAATAATAATATTATAACAATTTACATCCTACCTAAAAAATACATTTTATTGACAGGCATGTGTTGTTATTCTGGGAGAAAATGATATACTTTCAATTTAAAAAAAAAAGTTGGAAAATTAAATTTTGTCTCAACTAGAAAACTGACCTGTTGGAAGTGGTTGTCAAAATAAATTGGTTTCTCCTGAACTGGTGCTAAAAACTTTACTGATATTGTAGATGGGGTAAAATTTTTCATCGTCATTACAAGATGTGCTTGCTCTTGACACTTAAGTTCACTTCTTCCAGCAGTCTCCTCATCAATATTCTTCCATTTCCCTGAACAGTTACTGAGAAACGTGTCTTCCCCTGAATTGTACACCTTGTCTCGCTCAGCTTGTAAACTCTTTAAGACATGTTCTTTGCTCCAATCTAACATGCTGTGTAAGTTTACAGCACTATGGGGAAAAATTTAAACTAAAACACAATAAAGTTACTGTATGGCTCTTTAATCAGAGTGAAATGAATAGTCTGCAACCCTTTTCCTCTGGCTATATATTCTGTAGCTTTTTAAAAATGTCAGTGAAATGGAACACAATGTTAAAATTCAGAATTTCCTATTACTCCAAAGCAACACGGGCTCTCTGGTAAGCATTAGGAAAATGACCCATTATTAGCATTTGGCCCAGTGCTGACAATAGTTTAACAGCTAGCGTAGGGAGAACATCATTTTCACCAAACCTCAAAACTGTTTTCTGTAATGGTGCTAAAAACAATTTTGTCCTATCAACAGTAGCAGTTAAAACACTTTCAGCAGCAGGTAAGAAGCCTGTTTCTGAAAATAGTGATTAGCAGTGGGTCACCTTCCTGGTGTTAGAAGTAACATCCCAATCCTGCTATGAAAGATAACATATACTACAAGCCCCCGAACATTTACACTTACATACACATAGACACGCACACCACGCACTTCTCAGAGTGTGGCTTTAATGATAACTAAACACTACAAACGTACTACAGCCTAACCAGTGTCTCTCAAATTTTTGAAAACTGACCCCTCCTTTAGGAAAATAAAACCAACTGCGCCCCATTTCAGGGCCACTGTGTGGAGTTAAAAATCCAATCCTAAAAAAGCAGTTACTCAGACTGAAATGTGTAGATCTGTATAGTATACGTTAACTACTTCGCTTCCTATCAAAGCAATGTAGACATTAAAAGTCTTAAGACTGGCATGTGAGCTAACACCCCCTAAATGAATGGAGCTGTTATTTCAGGCATTCTGCAAGCTCCAGAAGATGCAGCTGCATAAGCTGCACTCATTTCATATTTTTAAGTTTTTTTTCCCACAGCCATAACAACCTGAGACTGAACCTATTTAAACAGAAAAACAAAAACTTCTGACTGTCACAGATCCTAGTGAGCCCCCATTCCTGGCCACCCACTAGCAGGCACACATTTTACAGTGGGGGTGCTGATGATGGAACCCATGTATTTGGTGTGTTATTACTACTTCAAGCCAGGGGGTGCGGCAGCAACCCCAGCACTAGTTCCAGCACCACTGCCTACCAAGACTGCTGTGATGGGAATCCAAGCCTCTGCCACTCTGGATCTCCAAGTTCCTGGAGCCTGGACAGAGCCCAACCACTGCCCCAAACAGGCAGTTCCCCGCTCGGACTCCCTCCCACCATGGAGGGCGGCGGAACATGCTGGGGGGGCAGGTGCAGCAGAAGGACAGAGCGCCCCCCTACAGGTAATGTGCGGCGGGGAGAGCGCGGTGGCCCCGGGCTGGGTGTGTGGGGGTTGCTGGGGGTGGGACTGGGATGAATGACCGATCATGTGACTTTCCCTTTAGATTGCCCCTCCTCCCCCCCGTATGGGGAGGCACCATTCTTCTATGGCGGGGTGCGCTCAGGGAGGGGGCAGGGCGGGAAGAGGCAGGGTGGGGCTTTAGGGGAAGGGGTGGAGTGGGGATAGGGCCGGGGACGGAGTGGGGGTGGAGCACCCCGCGGAAAATCAGAAAGTCAGCGCCTGTGCTTCAGGCTCGCTGGTATTTAAAACACACCCCTCTCCCAGAACTGCACCCCAAAGGTGGCAAGCTTCGGGTTTACAACTGAACTCTCTCAGGTGTACCCAGCAGTTGGTGAGGCACAGAGCACACACACTTTGCCCAGTTTATGCTCTTTGTATCCTTACTCATGTAAAGCACAAGATAGTACAAAGCATACAGTAAAATCAACATCTGAAATCATAAAACATCCCTCACTTCCTACTTCACCCTTCCCTTGTGCAACCATCCAGGTCCAGGCAGACAGCCAGGGTCCTCTACCCCTTTGCCTACCTACCCTGCCCCTGCTGTGCCTCCCTCACCTTAATCTGGTATAAAATGGCTCTCTCCCCTAGTTCCTTCCTATGAGTCCCTTAATACACTTCTGCTTCTTTCATTCTACCTCCTGGGAACTCTCCACTGCTTCCAAATCCCCTTCTCTTCATACAAGAGGAGGAAGCATTTTTTCCCAGCTAGAACAAACCCACTGTCCCAACCTGTTTTACTCTGAACAGACCATCCTTGTGGGCTGATCCCTCACTATTGTCTCTGGCCAGGCAGAAGCAGGACACAACTTTGCTAATTCATGGCTGATCCACATACTTACAGGCTTTCCATGACAGTAAGTTCATGATGCAATTTCATAAAGTCATGCACAGTTCAGAAGTGGTACAGACAGTACCCCAAACAGTCACAACGACTTCGGAGAATAACTGAGACGCCTGTCTGCCCTCCTCAGCTAGCTTCTGAGGGAAAGGGGTGCATCCCTCAACCGTTTGAAGAAATAACAGCTGTTCTTGTGGATTTCCTTGTAGCACTTTTTCTGTCTGGACCCATGTTTCCTCTAATACGTCTAATCTGGAGTTAATTGAACACATCTGATCACAAGCACCAACTTCCATTTTTCTGGGTGGGTGCCCCAGCCCCCTTCCACTCCGAGGATCCGCCCCCACTTCACCCATTCCCCTAAGGCCCCACCCCAGCTCTGCCTCTTCCTGCCCCTCTCCCCAGCGCCTCACACCCGCCACCAAACAGCTGATTGGTGGGGGCCACCAAACAGTTGATCAGCGGGTGGCTGGTGAGTGCCGAGCACCAATTATTTTCTTTCTGTGAGTACACCAGCCCCAGAGCACTCCTATGCAGCTCCTATGCATCTGATCTAACCTCAGAGTTCTCAGCAAAAATCTCAAAGCACCTAATACCAAGATGACTCAACAGCAGACTTCTGCATCCTCGTGGGAGTACAAGCATGTCACCCTGTTAGCATCCTATGTGGATTTGCGATAATCTAAAAACATTCCATTTAAGGTATGGTAGTTAAATAGAAAATAATATAAAAACGATTATATATAAACTTGGTGGGGTGGGAGGAAGGATGCAAATAGATAACAGAATGTTTGAAACATTATGAGGGGGATATGTTCAAAAGTAGTAGCCTTCAGGATTGTCTACACTGCCCCACAATTCCCCCAAGTGGACACTGCAGGTGCAAACTAAAAGGTTCCTTGTTCACGTTAACATAGTTCTGACTGAAGATGACTTTCTTAATAAGAGGGTCATACCGTTAATATGAGTAAAATCAACATTCCTATCCAAGTATAAGGACATATAGTGAAGCAACAAAAATAATCATTAACTACAGCATAATTTTTTTCACATTATTTCAAAGCCACATAGGCTTGGTCTTTATCAGGAAACTGACATGCCACTAACAATGTTTTTAGGCAACAGGCCACCCCTCACCCCCTGAATTGCTGCTGAAAAAGGATTTCTCTGTCTCTCTCAATATTGTTTTCTGTTTAACTGATACATTTTTGATAATTTTTCCACACAACGACATCAAATTACCTGTACCTTCCCCTCACACATTCTGTACTTTTACCAAAAGACCATTAAATTATTCTCTACTGTACATTTTTAGAAGCATTGTAATATTAGACTATTCATTCCCCACTGACATGAGCTAATTAACACACAACACACTATATGAGGCAGTTGGTAACCCATTCACTTTTCTAGCTTATGCATCGAGGATGCTGTTTGGGATCGTGGAATAAACACATTAACTCAGAGGTCCCCAAACTGTGGGGCGCACCCCCCAGGGGGCACAGAGGAACATCTGACAGGGTGTGGCAGGGTCTAGGCCAGCTCCCATGGGCCCTGCTCTGCCCCTAGCTCTGCTCTGGTCCTGCACCCAGCCGTGTCCCCGGCTCCTGTCCCTGTCCCCAGCCTCGGCTGCTGGCTGTGGCTCCGTTCCTGGCCCAGGGCCAAGGCTGGGGGCGGGGCCGGGGGCAAAACCCCACCTGGCTGCAGGTCCAGCTGCCAGCCCCCACCACAGCCTCAAACCCACCCCCAGCTGCGGCCCCAGCCTCAGCCCCCCTACCCCTGTCCAGAACCCCCTCCCCCCACAGGTAAGGGGGGGGGAGCGACCCTCAAAAGTTTGGGGACCACTGCATTAAGTGGTTGTTGATGTTTATAGTGTCATGTTTAGGTTTCACAATTAATAACTCATTGAGAGAAATGTAGAGAGGCATTTCACACTGCTCCAAGCTATCGTTTTAGGCTGCCTACAAACTCAGGAAGAACTCTATTAGTTTACAATTCAATTCACATTTTCAAGGTTTCCTTCATGACTATGAGAAGGTTTCAGTTAAAGCCATCCCTCTTCAACCATCACCCTTACTGGCCCCTCTACTCCTCCCTCCCTCCCTCTCTTCCTCACACACACAAAGTTAAGTGTATTTCAGAGACAGTTTGTGGATCTCACTCAGCTCCACCCAATAATCATATTCTCACTTCCCTTAGATATTATTCAATTAAACGAAAATGAGACGACAGGCTGGGCAAAATCTGTAGAGACAGAATAGTTTAACTTAATTTAAATCTAGCACTAGGAAGAGTCCTGAGGTGTAGGTTTGTTAGGATCCCTTCAAATACTGCACTTTACTGATGAAGAGAGAAGTAACCTTAAAAGAATTTGTCTGATGGCACCAACTGCCCAGGCAGCCAGACAAGAAATGTCTGTGGGGAACCACATTGCCTATGCTGTAATATAAGTGTCTGGAGACAAGTTTAAGGAGGACAAACCTTCTATAGAACACAAGAGAAACTTCCAGAATGCTGCAAACAAAAAAACAAACTACCCTGCAAAGATTAGGTTCCAAAACACTGGAGATTTTGCCATGCTAAAAAATCCTACAACAAACCACAACTTTATCAAGCGGCTAAGGCGTGTGTGTTTTGTAATAATCTAATTTACACCAGTAGCAGGATTAAACAAGTTAGACGGAAAGATGCCTGAAAAGACACCTAACAATGCACTGGAAAATATCTGTTGTTGAGATACAAACCAATGAACCTTTTGCAAGCAACTCAAAGGGCAGGAAAAAAAATGACCCTACTTGAAAAGAGGAAGTGATAGTCAATTTATTTCCATTCTCAGGCATGTCAATATGTCACATTATTTAGGCTCGCAATACTATAACATAAAAACTATTTAAAATTTCTGGCAGAGTGTCTGCATTTGGTCATTTGTGTACATCACATCTTTTCATTGTACACTGCAACACGAAGTGCCTGAACGATGAAACCTTAAGGTTCCTGCCAAAAAATAAAATGGTAAACCTATTTTGAGCCTAGAAGCTGCTATCAGTTTGTAGAGCAGGTTTGCCAGCCAAAACAACATGGCAAGTTGACAAAAATCAAGACATCATGGCAGGCATTCTTCTACACTACAGGAGTTATGATGGATTGGATTGAAACAGCAGGAAGTCAGCAACTCAAGTCAGTACACTAGGATGAAAATTAAATTGAAAATACAAGTTGGCATTGCCAATGTGTTTATGAGGAGAATTTAATATAAAATATTTGCAATTTTCTGTAGTCCTGGGGCACTGTTTCCTCTGCCCACCTACCAGCATCCATTATGGTCTCAATATATTACACAATAGCATTATTTTAAGTAGCAAGAACAGGAAATAAAGGACATTACAGGAAGGTGGTCTACTACAGTTTAAATCAGATAGAAAAGTCTAAATAATTATCTTCATGTAAGTTTAAATGCTGAAAATCATCACACTAATCTATATGTCAGAAGTCCGCAAACTGGCATTATTATATGGTAAAGGAGCTGCCTTGTGTAAGGGAGATTGGTATTCTCCTCTCTTATTAATTGATATATAATATCTTAACTGTCAAAATGCATGAAGAATTACAATATGTACATGCGAAACATTTCATTTAAGTGACCTCCAAAATTCAGCAACCATTGTATTGGCACCCACAGAACTCGGTAACAGAAGTGAAGTGACAAAGTAAAGAGGCATTTCAAGCCTAGATTGCTGTAAAAAGATGAACCAATCCTTGGGATGACAGCACTGAAAAATGAAAGTTTCATTTTCCAGAAACAACAGTGTCCCCCAGAATATGCAGAAGAAAGAACATCCCAACTTTAATTCTGCAGCCTGTTTGTACTTACTTGGTGCATTCTTCTAATGACTGTACAAGCATCTGCTGGTAAGAACTGATTTCTTCCAGGTTTCCCATTAAATATGAAGTATTTGCAGAGTTTAATCTGGAGCCAAGAAAAATAAAGCTCAGTAAGCAGCTGCAAACTCAAAAAACCAACCTACATATAATTTTACTTCTATTTCTGCTTTCCTCAAAATCACATTTTTGTTGTCAAATCTATATTTACTATTATTATTTATTTGCATTACCATAGCGCCTAGAAGCCCTGATCATGGATCAGGACCCTACTGTGCTGGGCACTGGACAAAGAGGACAAAAAGACAGACCCTGCACCAATGATCTTACAATCAAAGTCGAAGAGATTATAGGCAAACATTTCAATGCCAAGCATCTACTTAACTGAAAAGCTTGTAAAACAGAAGTTTTGATCATATGAAAAACAAAATCTAAGCCTTAGTTAATTTAAAAGAAAACAAAAAACTCACATACTTTTCACTGACTTGTAACGGTCGCAAGTAGTTTGAAAGCATTGTCTGTAGTTCCTTAGCATATTCATTTTCTGTTTCTAAAATATTTTGTAGCACCTACAATAAATATGACAATTAGTGACTACTATTGTTATTTTCAAAGAGACATTACAAAAGATTAAAACTTTTTTGAAATATTCTTTTTAGTATTTACTGTAACTAGTATACTGTAAGACCATAAAGCTTACACAAAGAGCTAATAATCAGATACTGAATTAGATTCATACACTGACAATGAGTTGTTAAATATTACACAGTGCAGCTATGAAAAACGCTTTTCCTTCAGATGTCTATGTACCACAAAAGGAGTAAGCCCAAAGGAAGGTTTCATTATACTTAGCAACAATGTTTCCTGTAGAATTTAAATACCTACACACCGAGCTTTTTCAAAAGTAGGAGAATATTATTGCTTCTATACACTTTAAACCGGTTGAGGGGTTATCAGAAAATTACAAAAAGTACCAGAAGTGAGCACTAGTCTTTTGAGTCCCTTGTTGCCATCTATTTTTCTACTGGGATTATTTCCTCAATCTTAATGATTAAGACCAATGGAGTCACCTAATCTTGACTCAAAATTTGTTACTGAGTTTACTTGGAAGTGCAATTCTGTGTCTTGGAGGACCGCAGGTAAATTTTAAATAGACAACATGATTATTTTAAGATAATTCTGTTTAAAAATACATTACAGCATGTTGACTGAATGTGAATGTAACAGCAGTAAACTGCTGCAGAAAAGTTACCACAGTTTCAGACATAAAACAAAGAAACAATATGGCAAATGCTTGTTTTTTACGTCACATTACCACATGTAAATCAACAGCAGTAATTTAGAATAACTTGCAATGTATACAGGAGATCATTCTTTATTAGGCAACCTCCTCCAAAGAGACTGCCCCAAAATATCCTAAAATGTATTCTGCTCGGTTCTAAGAACATAAGAACGGCCATACTGGGTGAGACCAGTGATTAAGGCTACGTTTTAGTCACAGGTATTTTTAGTAAAAGTCATGGAGAGGTCACGGGCAATAAACTAAAATTCAGAGCCCATGACCTGTACATGACTTTTACTATATACCCCTAACTAAAACTTGGGGGGGGGGGGAGGGAGAACAACGACACACGTCCTGAGAGGCCGCGGGTGCTGGGGAAGGCGGTCTGGGACCATGCTGGTGCTGGGGGGGGGGGTTTGGTGGGGCTCGCAGGCTCCCTACCCAGCTCCGCCTCATGCCCCTGCAGCTCCTAGGTAGCGGAAGGGCCAGGGGGCTTCGTATGCTGCTCCTGCCACAAGCACCAGCTGCGCAGCTCCCACCTGTCCAGGAACTGCAGCCAATGGGAGCTGTGAGGGGAGGGCATGTGGGCGCGGCCAGCACACGGAAACCCCCTGGCCCCTCCGCCTAGGAGCTGCAGGGCCATGCCAGTGGGAGACGGAGAGCCCCCCACCCTGAGAAAAGCACCCCTCTACCCCTAGCCCACACACCCAAACTGCTGCTGCTGGCCCCGCGGCTGCTCATAAGAACATAAGAACATAAGAACGGCCGTACCGGGTCAGACCAAAGGTCCATCTAGCCCAGTATCTGTCTACCGACAGTGGCCAATGCCAGGTGCCCCAGAGGGAGTGAACCTAACAGGCAATGATCAAGTGATCTCTCTCCTGCCATCCATCTCCATCCTCTGACAAACAGAGGCTAGGGACACCATTCTTACCCATCCTAGCTAATAGCCATTTATGGACTTAGCCACCATGAATTTATCCAGTCCCCTTTTAAACATTGTTATAGTCCTAGCCTTCACTACCTCCTCAGGTAAGGAGTTCCACAAGTTGACTGTGCGCTGCGTGAAGAAGAACTTCCTTTTATTTGTTTTAAACCTGCTGCCTATTAATTTCATTTGGTGACCCCTAGTTCTTGTATTATGGGAATAAGTAAATAACTTTTCCTTATCCACTTTCTCGATACCTCTATCATATCCCCCCTTAGTCTTCTCTTTTCCAAGCTGAAGAGTCCTAGCCTCTTTAATCTTTCCTCGTATGGGACCCTCTCCAAACCCCTAATCATTTTAGTTGCCCTCTTCTGAACCTTTTCTAGTGCTAGAATATCTTTTTTGAGGTGAGGAGACCACATCTGTACACAGTATTCGAGATGTGGGCGTACCATGGATTTATATAAGGGCAATAATATATTCTCAGTCTTATTTTCTATCCCCTTTTTAATGATTCCTAACATCCTGTTTGCTTTTTTGACCGCCTCTGCACACTGCGTGGACATCTTCAGAGAACTATCCACGATGACTCCAAGATCTTTTTCCTGACTCGTAGCTAAATTAGCCCCCATCATGTTGTATGTATAGTTGGGGTTATTTTTTCCAATGTGCATTACTTTACATTTATCCACATTAAATTTCATTTGCCATTTTGTTGCCCAATCACTTAGTTTTGTGAGATCTTTTTGAAGTTCTTCACAATCTGCTTTGGTCTTAACTATCTTGAGCAGTTTAGTATCATCTGCAAACTTTGCCACCTCACTGTTTACCCCTTTCTCCAGATCATTTATGAATAAATTGAATAGGATTGGTCCTAGGACTGACCCTTGGGGAACACCACTAGTTACCCCTCTCCATTCTGAGAATTTACCATTAATTCCTACCCTTTGTTCCCTGTCCTTTAACCAGTTCTCAATCCATGAAAGGACCTTCCCTTTTATCCCATGACAGCTTAATTTACGTAAGAGCCTTTGGTGAGGGACCTTGTCAAAGGCTTTCTGGAAATCTAAGTACATGCTCAGTTCAGGCCACTGTAAAAGCCACTGTAAAAGTCACAGAGATCATGAAAAGTCACAAAATCTGTGACCTCCGTGACAGACTCGCAGCCTTACCAATGATCCATCCAGCCCAGTTCCTGTCTTCCAACAGTGGCCAGTGCAAGATGTTTCAGAGGGAGTGAACAGAACATGGACATTTATCAAGGAATCCACCCTACCATCCAGTCCCAGCTTCTAGCAGTCCGGGGTTTAGGGACACCCAGAGCATGGCATTGTTTCCTTGACCTGATGCATTTATAGTAGAAGGCCCTCCTTTGTTAAGCAACCACTGTTTTGTAGCCCCTTCAGACAGGTTTCATTGTCTCCAAAATGTCAACAGACACGCACAGTACAGAACATGAACTTGATTTTACTCACTGGCAATTCAGCAACAGAATGGCCTTTCCTGTCTGAATTAAATATACTTCTCTACATTTGTTAGAATATTTTATATGCAAGGAAACAGGCCAATTTTTAAGCTTTTCTGCTTTACAGAATCACAATTAGATTTGTTCTTATTTTACGTATACCAATGTAACATGGATGTGTTCTGGATAGTTCTGTGACTTAATGCATTGCATGTAAGATGCCACATTACTTTCTCTCTTGTGTGTTATATTTGTCTATATTAATGTCTAATTTTATCATTTATAATAAGGACTGCACTAAATGCATTATTCACTGTTGTAGTCTATACTCTGTTTTAAGACATAAAAAAGCCATTCATGTCTAAATGCAAACCTGATGAAACAAATGACATCTGAACTATTTAAAATGAAGAATTCACTGTTTCTTTCATTGGTGTCATTGAATTCTGCTTTATTCTCTGAATGGTTCTATTCATCTGAAGGAAAAGGGACCACTTTCGAGTTCATTCTCTTGTTGGAACTCTGAATCCTGACCCAAAGATTAAAATGTCTCCATTCTTCAAGACACCATGTCAGAGGAATGCCACAGAGAAAGCATTAGCTATTAATTGGGCAGCTAGCACATACAGTACAACGTTAGTGCACAAACTGTAAGTGGGAATAAACTTATTAGTTTTAATGTATTTGGAAAGGGACTAAACAAAGATAAAACAATAGCTGACCCTTACAGAATCACAAAACAAGAGTGAACAAGGATTCATGCAAAAATATAACAAAAAGAGTGCTAAAATAAAATGCATAATACATATAGCCATTTGCCCTCTCAGGGCTAACTCCAAAATTAATTTTCCAATATGGTTTTCCCATAAAACAGAATGTACACACACAAAACTTTCCAAAGCTGAGGGGAAGGAAGGAGATGAACCAATAACAAGAACATGCCAGCCTGTTGAAGCACTGAACCATTTTATAAAGTGCTCCAGTACCAAAGTGAAAGAAATCTGCAGGAGACTTGAAAAAAGCCTCAATACCATGGTAGTCTCTAAGACACAGCAAATACTCTGAATGTACATTCTGTTTCATGACATAATAACTGCCTGAAAATCTGACGACTAAATAATATTAACCTGTACACAGATTGCTTGATTTTTGGGGGGAAAAAATCATTTAAAAAGGCAGCAAATATTTCAACATTTTAAAGAATCAATATTCAGCAATACCCCCAGGAAACTGAAATGCATTGAACAGTAAATATCACTGTGCTGTAAAGCCCTACTCAAAAAGATGAGTTATCACATTCACCTACTTTGCTTTAAATCATTCCAAAACTTTAGTGGTGCGATGCAATGCTATTAGACATGCACATATTATTAAAAGTCATTTAAAATATATTAAACTTCTCCTTTAGTTGACTTTCCTGTCTGCATAAACAGTGATGACTGTCATTGTAAACGGCATTTTTGTTTCTACTTTGAGAAGAATTTTTTTAAAACCTGGTTCACAGAGCTCTAAATGCCATTTTTCTGTGTCACCCTATCCCCAGCAACTTTCAGTATTACTTACCTACCTCACAAAGAAGTTGTGAGGATTAAATGTCTGTACAGCACTTTGAAGATGTAAAGTTCTATAAAGTGCTCCATATTACAAGTATGAGTATTTACAGTGCCTCTCCAGAGCACTTCTGAATTCCTAATCTCACCATCATGCCTGTATTCTCTAATAATCACCTTTCTTGCCTTTCCTGCTTTCTGCATGTTCTGGCTGCTGCAAGACCCCATTAGACCTCAAAGACCTTGTTCTCAAAGCTCCATCACAACATTTGCACAGATAAGTCTGGGTACCAAAGGAACGGGTCGTTTTCATTGAAAGGGCAGCTTTTACAATACATAACACTAATGAATGGCATACAAAGCTGAGCTCATCCAGTGCAAGCTTTCCCTTAGTCACAAGGCATGGAAAAATCAAGCGTGGTTAACAGTTCTGTCACACAAAACCCAGTAACCTCCCTAAGGCAAAAACTATCACCCAAAAATGGATTTAAATGACCTACATAGAACTGAGCAACTTTCAAACCACATGAAAAGAAAGTCAGATTTCATTACAACGTTAGGGACATGCGGCACGTTCCCATTTTGTCACACAACTAACATCACTCATCTAAAACATCCCCTCATTATAACGAATAAGAATCATTGTGTAATTTGCTTGCATCACTGGAACTCGACAAGCCACATCCTCAAACATGGGCTCCTAAGCAGAGCATGCAAATGTTACACATGCACAAATTCCACATCTACAAGCAAACAAAGGGTACTTGGCGTTTTGCACGTGCAAATACCAGCTGATGCAGCTTGGAAAGTTTAGCCTTATAGAGGGACTCTCATTTTAAAGCATATAGGAACAAATAATGGAAAATTAGAGTCAGAAAGTGAACTATTTCTTTACCTCCTTTTCCACCCCTAAAAGAGTCACTAGAAATCCTCTACTTGAATTTGTGCTATCTGCATATAGTAGACAATTAGCTTATAGACTTACATAATAGAGAAATAAAACTTGACACATTAAGCTTTATTATTCTATAATGGTCAACTAGCAAAATGTGAAAGTACAAATAATTTATTTTTTTAAAAGCCTGTCCTACAGGGATGTCATGTGATAACATGCCCACTTTGCAGCATGGTTACTTATTTATCTTTCGTTTAAAGTAATTTATTTCATTGTTAATTCTACATCTGGTTCAGATTATGTAGTTCTTTAGTATTTATATGCCAAGATGGACGGGCTTTGCATCAAAATAATTCTCTGCTATTTATTATTTATATATTCTCCTGCCAAGCACACATCTTGTCCTGCATACTCAATTACATAGTGCAATATGTACTAAATCAAACTTACTTTGAGATCAGAGTGTATGATAAGAGTTTATTAATTGCAGATGGTGCTCTATAAATTGATAAAATAAAATAACATGCTCAGGGAGGAGTGAGTGGAATATTGTGGAAAGAGCCCCCAGGTCATCAGATTATGAGATTTTCCACTGTCCAGTCCCATCCTGGAAGAGGAGTTGGCAAAGTTTCACCCACCATATTCTGAGCTTGCTCTAAACTGTACTTTGACTCCTTCTTCCTTCCATGAGGACTGTCTAGTATCACAACTCTTTCTCCAAAAGCCTACTGTGAGGCTTGAACATAAGAACAGCCATACTGGGTCAGACCAAAGATCAATCTAGCCCAGTATCCTGTCTTCCGACAATGGCCAATGCTAGGTGCCTGAGGGAATGAACAGAACAGGTAATCATCAAGTGATCCATCCCCTGTGGCCCATTTCCAGCTTCTGTCAAACAGAGGCTAGGGACACCATCCCTGCCCATCCTGGCTAATGGTCATTGATGGACCTATCCTTCATGAATTTATCTAGTTCTTTTTTGAACCCTGTTATAGTCTTGGCCTTTCCAACATCCTCTGATAAGGAATTCCACAAGTTGTCTGTGTGTTGTGTGGAAAAAAATACTTCCTTTTGTTTGATTTAAACCTACTGCCTATTAATTTCATTTGGCGACCCTAGTTCTTGTGTCCTGAGAAGGAGTAAATAACATTTCCTTATTTACTTTCTCCACACCAGTCATGATTTTATAGACCTCTACCATATTTCCTTGGAGATTCCCACCATGCATCAATACATTACTAGAATCCCACAAGCACCACCACATCCAAGCTTGCCAGTTTCAAAACACCCATACAAGAGCTAAGATTTTAGGGCAATCTTGTTCAAGACCAGAGGTTGGAACAGTGGGTATGGGTCTATTGGCATTGTCACACCCTGTCCATAGGTTAAGCAATGATTCCCAATCTTAACTCCCATGTAATTTGCCCCATGAAGAGTCCATTTACGTCAGCTTTCCGTGGAGGGGGGATTTTATCCCTAATACAGATTGACAAATTGTAAAAGTATTTATTATTTATGAATGAAGTTTCATTCCCAAGATAAAATTTTCGGAAAGCTTCAACCAGGTCAAATTTTGATTTATGTTCATATTTGAAAACTTCATACTAATTAAAACACTAGTAATAAATCTAAAATGCTGATCAAAACAACACAGAGCAACAAGCAGAGTGAAAATAACTTTAAAAAAAAACTAGACGTGCCCAAAAAACCAAAATGTATGTGATGTAAACTAACAGCACAACTGCAAAGAATGCTGAGCTTTATTTATATCCTTATTTCAAAGGGAGGCTTAGATACTAGCTTCTAAAAGATTTAGTCAAAGTCTAGAAAACTGAATTTCATACCTTGATTATTCTTTTCCCTTTAGTCTCTGCCAATATTAAAGTACCATTTACTACTATTTATGAAGAAATAAAACTAGAGAGATACAGGTTGCACCTCTGTTGAACATAAATGTTTATACTCTAATAACTTTAGAAGGATTAATCCTCAGTAAATGCAAAATGTATTCTAAGTAAAGGCTGCCATGTTGACAGACCCATTACCTTGTGCCTAAGGTCACTGAAGAACAAAGCATGATTTCATGAAAAACATCTCTGGTCCTATTTGGGTGTAAAAATTGCAATTTTGAAAATAAAAATTTTGGAATTTAACTTGGTCAAAGTTTGAATTTCTGAATCAAAAAAGATAAGATAGGTAATCTGCCCCAG
Source organism: Mauremys mutica (assembly GCF_020497125.1). Classification (NCBI taxonomy): domain Eukaryota; kingdom Metazoa; phylum Chordata; order Testudines; family Geoemydidae; genus Mauremys; species Mauremys mutica. Next base: position 256,009,916 of record NC_059072.1, read on the forward strand.
CCCCGCCCCCCCTTCCCCTTCTCCCATACTTTGAACAAAGCCAGCCCTTTCTCAAGCGGCCCATTTGTGGATCATAAAATGGCTGGAACAAAAATCTGAATACATTATTGTGAAACTGAGTCAGATTTTTTTCCTTCCACCTTTTTCATTTTCACATCAACTAACTATCTAGACCCAACAAAATGAAATAAAATAGCTGGAGATAAGAGAGAAGAGGCTAAGAGAAATGGCACTAGCTTACTGACAACTTCAAACCGTAACAGGATCATGCACATTTCCATGAGATGGTATCGAGAAAATCACTTTACAGCTAAAAATTTTAACATTAACAGGAGTGAAAAGTGAACAATGTTTTAAAAACCAACAGCAACATTGCCAATTTTTTGAAGTTTTGTATTTAAGATTACATACCTTTACACATTTTAAGAAATTATTAAATAGCAAGTTGATTGTCATGTTACATTTAGATCTATAAACAAGTATGATTCCTTCAGATTGCAGAGGGTAAATGGCAGAACCGTTATTTTTCATCCTGGCTAGCAGGTATCGAATGCAATACATGATCCATCAGCAGCCATCCATTCCCAATAATATTAACTATTGATAGAGGCACTCTAGTGCAGTGGTTCTCAACCGAGGGTCTGGTTTAAAGCTGGTTTCAGGGGGTCCGCGTGCCCCAGAGCCCTGACCTGAGCCCCCGGGTGGAGTTTGGGAGAGGCACGAAGACGTTGCCTCTCTCCCCCTTCTTCCCCCGCAAACAGCAGTGCAGTAACCAGAGCTGGGGCAGCCCCAGAGGTGGCTCCATCCCCACCCCCTCTCCCTGACCCCCTGAGGCTCTGCCCCCGGGCAGGTTGGAGGCAGGAAGCCACAGCCCAGCAATGTGGGGCCGGGCTGCTGCCCTGGCTGGTACCACAGAGTGGGTGATGTGGTCCTGCCCCATCTCCTCCGTCTGCTGCCGGTACGTGGGGCTGTGGCTGCTCCTTAGTTCCCAGACCCCTCTGACTGCTCATGCAGCCGGTAAGAGCCGCCGGGGGGGGGGAGGGGGGGACCCAGCTCCATGGCCGGCAGAGCCCTCAGGGAGCAGTGACCACAGTGGGGGGCCCTCCTAGCACAAAGCCCCGAGCTACCCCCCTCCCTGCACCCTGGGCAACTCCCCTGCCTGCACACAGCCCCTAGCTACCCTCCTGCCTGCACCCTGAGCTACCCCTTGCCTGCGCACAGCCCCTAGCTACCCCCCTCCCTGCACCCTGAGCTACCCCCTCCCTGCACCCTGAGCTACCCCCTGCCTGCACACAGCCCCTAGCTACCCCCCTCCCTGCACCCTGAGCTACCCCCTGCCTGCGCACAGCCCCTAGCTACCCCCCTCCCTACACCCTGAGCTACCCCCCTCCCTGCACCCTGAGCTACCCCCTGCCTGCGCACAGCCCCTAGCTACCCCCCTCCCTGGACCCTGAGCTACCCCCTGCCTGCGCACAGCCCCTAGCTACCCCCTCCCTGCACCCTGAGCTACCCCCTGCCTGCGCACAGCCCCTAGCTATCTCCTCCCTGCACCCTGAGCTACCCCCTCCCTGCACCCTGAGCTACCCCCTGCCTGCACACAGCCCCTAGCTACCCCCCTCCCTGCACCCTGAGCTACCCCCTGCCTCGGCACAGCCCCTAGCTACCCCCCTCCCTGCACCCTGAGCTACCCCCTGCCTGTGCACAGCCCCTAGCTACCCCCCTGCCTGCACCCTGAGCTACCCCCTGCCTGCACACAGCCCCTAGCTACCCTCCTGCCTGCACCCTGAGCTACCCCCTGCCTGCGCACAGCCCCTAGCTACCCCCCTCCCTGCACCCTGAGCTACCCCCTGCCTGCGCACAGCCCCTAGCTACCCCCCTCCCTGCACCCTGAGCTACCCCCTGCCTGCACACAGCCCCTAGCTACCCTCCTGCCTGCACCCTGAGCTACCCCCTGCCTGCACACAGCCCCTAGCTACCCCCCTCCCTGCACCCTGAGCTACCCCCTGCCTGCACACAGCCCCTAGCTACCCACCTCCCTGCACCCTGAGCTACTCCCCTGCCTGCACACAGCCCCTAGCTACCCTCCTGCCTGCACCCTGAGCTACTCCCCTGCCTGCACACAGCCCCTAGCTATCTTCCAGCCTGCACCTTGAACAGTTTTCAAACTTTTTGAGCTGAGCCCCCCGCCCCTTTGAATTATAATTTTTGGTTGTGCGCTCCCCCCTCACGCCAGACAGGTCGGGGGGCCTGCTGAAGTGACTCAGGGGATGGAGATTGCGCTGCCTCCCTGGACCCTGCCACGTGGAGCTGGCCTGAGCCTGCTCCCCAGATATAGAAATCAAACTATGCTTATGCCCAAGCGCCCCTCCTCCCCTACAGCTGAAGCCCAAAATGGGCCCCACTACCCCCCTCCCTGCACCCTGCTGGGCTCTAGCATTTTTATAGCATGTTGAGGGAACCTCAGGAAGAAAAAGTTTGAGAATCCCTGATCTAGGGTGAGAGAGAGAGAGAGAGAGAGAGAGAGAGAGTGTGTGTGTGTTTCAAATAACTGAGCTATGTACAATCATTGCATTCTTCGAGGTGGTCCTACTTCTTCACAAAACATAAGAAAATCAAACTAATAACTATAGTCTCTACTTTAAGAGCCCTGCTGAAAATATATTAACACATAAAAAAAATAATAGCTGAATCAAAGAAAAAGACTTGATGTTTTGACATCAGCAAAGAGCAGTAGTTAACAAAAATGATAAATGTGTTCATTGTAAACAAGATGACAGAACTTCCATAAGTACCCATATTTTATAAATAAGGGATTAAACCTATTGTATTCATTAAAAAAAAATACCAAGAGTTTTTTAATATTATACCTTGTATCTACTAAAGAAATGTCAGTAATATGCTAAGAAAATATATAAAATCTATTAAAGGTTAACCATCTCGGTCTACACATTTCCTGTTTCTGAAAGTTCAGATAAACGGTGTAAATGAGAGGTCCCAGCAGCTCATTACTCAGTTACGTAGGTTGATTAAAGAGCACAGCAAAGTAGACAGGGAGGACAAGAAACTTCTCTGCCGAAATGTTTCACCTCTTTATTTGCCCTTTGTCTTAAACCAAAGTAAAACCTTGTTAATTTAAAATGACCGGAAGAGATTTACTGCAAATAGCTGATTTTTGCAAATTAACAAGTGAACAAAAAAAGTATAAAATGCACTCCAGAAATAAACTTTCTTCACTTACTCTGACACTGTTTAGTTCAACTGCTTTATGGTCACACTTTACAGCATATTCATAAATGTACAATAGTATATTTTGTAAAAATAATGAAGGCCTTGGTAATGTGAAAATTCACTACAGCGCTTGGCTTTTTAATTTTGGCTAAGAGGTGGCACTTTTTATACAGATTCTAAAGTGAGCAAATTATTGTGGTTCTATTATATACAATTCAGAATAAGGAAAGGGATCACTCACCACATTGTAATAGCTTTTGCTAATTGCAGACGTATCAAAACCTTTGGGAGGACTCTTCAGTGTTCCTGATTTGGGGGAGACTGGTTTTTCTGAAATGTAAAATGTTTTGTCAGTGGGATGCAATTTCATAGTTCAACACTAGAGGTCAAACAAGCTGCTCTAAGATCATTGAAATGCGATACAGTGGAAACAATGCTTTCCTGAGAAATGTACAGAGATGTGTTTAAGTCAAGTCTTACTTACGAATGCACGATCAAAATGGTGTATATGTTCACAAAAATGAATGTCCAGCGCCACTGAAGTCAATGGCAAAACTCCCATTAACTTCATTGGGACCAGGATTTCAGCCAATCAGATTAACTTGACCACAATATCTTTTGAAAAGTGAACACACTATCACAGGCAGGCTGTGATTTTAAAATTAGACATTTGCAGTAGTCTAGAAGGGGTCATATGTTTAGACAAAAGCAGTAAATTACTTTTCCTTTCACTGAATTAAAATGGATACAAGCAGAATTCACAAAAAAGTCTAACTTTACTATACTTGTAGTTTGTTAAAATAAAATATAAAAAATTGTACAAGTTAGTAGAGAAATAAAATGATTTACCAGATGATCTTCTGGAATATTAATTACACTTATCTATGTAAAACAAATGCCTCTTCAGCTGAAAATAATTTCTCCATCAACACAGAATATGTGCAATTTTCCAAAAATAAACAAAACAAAGAAAACCCCAAACAACATCCCCGAAAAATGCAACCCAGTAAAGAATCTATTCCTCAATTATGCTCTCTGTAGAGAGACAACATATGTCTGCAAGATTAAAATGACTGTCCTGACAGCTTGCAGCACAAGACCGAATCACTTAATGAGCTGTTCTGAGAATTGCCTCTCTCAGCAGTACATACAGACACAAAACAAACACTCCCAACCCTCCTTCTACCACTCCTCTGATTTAACACTAGTGGGATGCAAGAATTTCAAATATAAAGCTGCTCGCCGCCAAATCAGAAGATGGGATGTACAGTAGAGTTTCCCCCTGACCTCGTGCACGACTGATGTAACAGATCTGAATGAGTGTGCTCTTTTAGCAATTGCCAATTATACTGTAAAAAGGCTTTATTCATCTGGACATGATGCTCCTTTCACTTATTAAACCAGACTTGTTTTATACGCAGACTTCAGACAAGTACTTTAGTTATTAATACTAGATAGTAAAATGACTGATTGTCTGAGATGAACTGTAGTAGGATCAAAACACTCCTACTGAAAATCTAGGCATGCCTCTATTTTGAAGACAAACTCTTCTGTTCAGTCAAGCTTTAACTCAAATATATTTGATTTAAAATTTAACTTTAATTCTGGTTAGTTGATTTTTAAGAATCTGGGAGGAGACTCTCAGATGCAGAGCAGCACCTTACATCACATGAGGAATCTGCCATTGAGTTGGATAAACCAGGCATGGGAGGGGGATTCTCAAGTGGCTCTTTTGCTACTCCCCATCACACTGCCATCCGGGAGGAAGTTTCAAGAGGAAAAGGGGTGTGGGCCAGGGCAGACCATGCTGAACCAATACCCAGCTGTGGCTTTGGGGCTGGACAGCAGCTGTTACATTATAGCCATCCACAGGCTGCTGTGCATTATGCCCAAGGCCTGGCCATGCACACAGCATCCCCAGGATTAGGCTGAGTGAAGAGGTGATGAGATACTCTTTTGCCTTCGCACCGCACAGCTGCCATGTGCACGCTTTGGCCTGACTGCAGGATTTGGTGCAAGTGGTAGCTTTGTCCCTCAAATCTTTCTTTGTAGTTCTTTGCTATGACCTCAGGGAAACATGTTCTACTCCTTAGCAATGCGTCCATGAGAATAGCACAACCACGTAGAGACAAAAATCAGAAAAGCTAAGGCACCAAATGAGTTATACCTGGTAAGGGATATACAAGGCAATAAGAAGAGGTTCTTTAAACACATTAGAAGCAAGAGAGGGATGAAGGAAAGTATAGGTACTTCTACTTAACAGCGGAGAGCTAGTAACAAATAACACCAAGAAGGTTGAGGTGTTTAATGCCTATTTTGCTTCAGTCTTCACTAAAAAGATTAATGGTGAGCACACAACACAATATTAACAATAAAGGGGAAGGAACGTAAGTCAAAATAGGGGAGAACAGGTTAAAGAACAATTAGGTAAGTTAGATGTACTGAAGTCAGAAAGGCCTGATGAAATTCATCCTAGGGTAGTTAAATAACTAGCTGAAACAACCGCCGAACTATTAGCTATTATCTTTGAGAACTCACAGAAGATAGGTGAGGTTCCAGAAGACTAGAAAAGGGCAAACACAGTAGCTAGCTTTAAAGGGGGGAAATGAAGAGGACCCAGGGAATTACAGACCAGTCAGCCCAGATACTGGAACAAATTATTAAACAATAAGCATGTAAGCACCTAGAGGAGAATAGGAATACAAGGTCAAGGACAAATTATACCAAACCAACATAATTTTCTTCTTCGACGGGGTTACTGGTCTAGTAGATGGGAGAAGCAATAGATTGGTATATGTTGATTTTAGTACAGCTTTTGACACAGTCCCACATGACATTCTCATAAGAACTAGGGAAATTGATTCCAGATGAAATTACTATAACGCAGTGTACAGCTGGTTGAAAGACTGTATTCAAATATCAATGATTCGCTGTCAAACTGGAAGGACATATCAAGTGGGGTCTTGCAGGGGTCAGTCCTGAGTCTGGTACTATTCAATACTTCCATTAATGACTTGTATAACGGAGTGGAAAACCTGCTTATAAAATGTGCAGATGACAGCAAGTTGGGAGAGGCTGCAAGCACTCAGGAGGATGGGATTAAAATTCAAAATGACCATGACAAATTGGAGAATTCGTCTGAATTCAACAAGATGAAATTTAATAAAGATAAATGCGAAGTACTAAACTTAGAAAGGAAAACTCAATCCACAACTACAAAATGAGGAATTCACAAGCTAGGTTTCAGTGCAGGGTGATTGGTTGTGATGACTGTGAAATCCTTAACAAAACATCACATCCACCACAATCTCACTGCTACTGAGAGGACAGCTACAGAGTCTCTGAAATCCAACCACCAAATAGCGATCAAACCAGCAGACAAAGGGAGCACCATCGTGGTCCCAACAGTGCTGACGAGCCCAACCAACAACTCTCTCGGTGTACATCTACACTGCAATAAAAGACCCACGACATGGCCGCAGCTGGCCCAGGTCAGCTGACTTAGGCTCATGGGACTCAGGCTGTGGGGCTAAAAACGACAGTGTCGCTGTTGGGGCTGGTCTCCAGCCCAAACATGTACACGGCTATTTTTAGCTGCAGAGCCTGATCCCTGTGAGCTCGAGTCAATTGACCGGGCTCTGAGACGCACTACCACTGATTTTTTATCCAGTATAGATGTACTCTCCGACACCATTTACTATAAAGAACTCAAAGAAAATCCCATACCTCAATGCACCCAAGAATATGAGGATATCATCAAATTTTTCTCCAAAGAACTCCAAGAGAAACTCTACAACCTCATGCTACATCACATAAGCTTGGCAAGCTGGTGAACTGAGCAGACAAATAGTGTCCATTGATCACCTATTTGTAGTCCATGCTTAATTATTAAAAAATATTCCAGCGAGAATGCCCTGATGTAGGCAGCAGCCTACCTTTTTTCATTTCATCTTGGTGCCATCTGTTAACAAGACTACTTAAATGCCTTCCTTGATCATTCACTATACCATATGCTAATGCCACCTGTTAGGAAAAAGGTGATCAGATGAGAGTTAAGCATCTTGACTGGCTGCAATCTTCTGGAACTAACATTGCATGGGTGTGTGTATAGATATCTTCACTTGTATACCAGGACATTAACATACATGCTGGTTTACATTTTAAAGACACAGTTCCTGCCTAAAAAAACTTACAGTCTAAACTGATTAGACAAACATAGGGTATATCTACACTGCAGTCAGACACTTGATTCAGGCTTGTGTTCCTTGGGCTGTGGGGCTGTTTATACAGTCTCAGACAGCAGTAGCCTGAGCTCTAGGACACCCCGCCCCCCAACCTCACAGGGTTACATCGTGAGCCTAGAAGTCTATGCTCCAATTAAAAAGCCCTGCAGCCCGAGCCCAAGTCAGCTAACATGGGCCCAGCCACAGGTTTATAACTACAGTGTAGACATAGCCATAGAAATTAAGCCAGAAGGGAGTGAGGAAGAGAGTGGAAAGTTCACGGTCATTAAAACTCCTCCCCCAACAAAGAGAAAAGATGCACAGTCGTTAAGCTGCTAAGAGAGTTGGCCTGCTGCTTACCTACCATAAGTGCATTTCAAAATGACTTTTCTTTTTTAGCTGTTACATTTGTTTAATTTAATTTAATTTTTCTTTCCTTTTTGTAACTGTTCACCCTTGAATAATGTTCACATTTAAATGCTAGCCTAACATTGATAAAAAAGTAGTAATAATTATTTTCATTTTTTAGAACTTCATTGTGTTTCAATTTTTCTGAGTTAAAACAACTCAGTTATGAAATAACTTTTTTTTTAAATTAGGCCTAAGTATCTATGGCTAAGCCTACTATGACCATAAAGTTTTGCTCTTTTTGTTACTGATGTTACTGTTCTAATAAATTAGTGCTTTAAAATATTTGACCACTTTTTACATTAATTTGATAAAATTAGACCAATCAACCAACTATTTTTTTGACTGGTCAAATGCCCATTCAAGTAAGTAAAAATACATTACTTTCCCAATTTTACTTTTCTCTTTAAAAAACTGCTGTAAGGTACTAGAGATTTTTGTTGGAATACATAAATAATTAGAATTTCAGACTATGAACTACTCAGCTAAAACAATTCTTATCAATTAACCATAGAGCCATAGGATCAAATTCAGATATTCCCAAATCACTTGGTATTTTGAGTGAACAGCCCTAAACAAATTCAACTTTTAAAACCTTTTAAAATATAGGATTTGTTTAACTCTAGAACAGGGATCGGCAACCTTTGGCATGCGGCCCACCAGGGTTAGCCCCCTGGTGGGCCGGGCTGTTTACCTGCCGAACCTGCGGATGCAGCAGGTAAACAAACCGGCCCGGCCCACCAGGGGGCTTACTCTGGTGGGCCGCGGGCCAAAGGTTGCTGATCCCTACTCTAGAAATATAGGATTTGACATAGCACATCAGATGAGCTGTCAAATCACTTCTGGTATTCTGCCTCTGGTCAGTGCCTTGCTTCATAAGAGAGTATAAAAAGAGCCACAATGGAAATGACCAACGGGGTGATGCAGCATGTGGAGGTGGAAGCAAGGAAGTGTGAAATTAAATTACTTTCTTAGTATGAATAATCATAAATAACTAAACTTTTCATTTTTGTGGCCTCTTTCATCAGAGGATCTCAAATAATGGGAGATATACCAATCTCAAAGAGCTGGAAGGGACCTTGAAAGGTCATCAAGTCCAGCCCCCTGCCTTCACTAGCAGGACCAAGTACTGATTTTTGCTCTAGATCCCTAAGTAGTTCCCTCAAGGATTGAACTCCCAACCCTTGGTTTAGCAGGGCAATGCTCAAACCACTGAGCTATCCCTCCCTCCATAATGTTAAAAAACATTATGATGCATAATTTATTAACACAGTGGTTCCAAAACTTTTTACTAAGCCAACCCACCACATTTATTTTGTCTTTTTTGGGGACCCATCTTTACATGTAAAGAATGTGTGTGTAAATATACGTACACACACACACACACACACACACTTTCTTAAGTAATTCAAACACAAAAGAAAAAAGAAAAAACAAACCATTACATGCTTTCCACACTACTAGTACCCCCGCCCAACTCCATTTCCCTCTCCCCTCCCCAGCTAGGCCCCCTCAGCTACCTACTCAGTTTTCCCCAGCCCTGTAGCCCAGGCTAGCAGGGGAGGCCCTGAGGAGGCAGAGGTGATTGGAGAACAAGCCCACTTCACACTCACTTGCGGCAATGGCTCTTGTCCCGCAGTGCTGGGCCTGGCTACTGGGTGTTGAGACCCAGCACACAAGGTCACAACACCATGTAGGTTTGGCCTGCCCCCCTCTATCATGATGGAGGGGAGGCCATGCTAAACTCAAGTGGTGCCATGACCCAGTGCATGTCATAACGCCACTGGGTTTGAGGATCCTCTTAAATGGGGACATGGGGCAAACTGCCCCTTCCCCCCCGCTCCATGACTCTGGTTGGGGCGGGTGCTTCTAGGATGCGTGGGGCAGGGAGTGATATGGGGGGCAGTGACTGGCAAGACCCTTTCCACAATTGAATCGGGACTCACCGTAGGTACCAGCCTTATTAAACATATGGCGAAACAGACAGAGGATATATAATTCACCCAAGCAAATCCAGTAATTCACCAAGTGAGATGGTGTCAGAGCCAGGAAAAATACCCTGGTATCCTGTCCGACACTTGTCACCAGGTAACACTCCCCTCATTATTATGTGTCATACAGCACTGAATGTCATAACCTCCTGCGTGTGTGAGCCTCCTGTCATAATGAACAGACTCAGAGACCATTTCTTGATAAGACTCAACCCCCCCAGGTCCCAGTTTTGTAAGTCCCAGTTCCACTCTCAGTGAAAATATGTAAAAATCTAAAAACCAAATCGCATAGAAACTAGCATCTGACCCAGCACTCAAATCTAGAACAAGGATGGGACAAAGAGGTCACTTGTTACTGAAGTTTCCATTCTGAGTAACCAAGAATTATATTCCTTCCTATCTAATTCTGCTTAAATAGAGAGCTCGCACCAGTAATCATCATTATCATCAGAGACCTACTTCCAAGAGCCTGATTAAAACATTTTCTTTAAGCTTCAAGTAAACTCAAAACTCCCCCCCCCCAGCACCTACCCCCCACATTCTTGTTATAGCCCATAGTACCTGTTACATAGAGTAGAAATGCTCACCCTCATGCTCATGATCACAGCTAGGAAGACTATTTGAATAACCTTCTATAAAAGCACATAAAACATCTCAGACTGTCTGAAACAAAGAGGGGAAGGGATAGCTCAGTGGTTTGTGCATTGGCCTGCTAAACCCAGGGTTGTGAGCTCAGTCCTTGAGGGGAGCCATTTAGGGGTCTGGGGCAAAAATCTGTCTGTGGATTGGCCCTGCTTTGAGCAGGGGGGTTGGACAAGATGACCTCAGGTTTATTGTCATGGGGCAAATTATCTCCTTGCCCTCCAGAACACACTTCTTCAGCAAAACATTTCAACCTCAACTTCTGCAAGATTTTGTTATCTTAAATTCCTATCACTAGACTGTGTGTGTTAACTGTTCTATTTACACCTACACTAGAGTTAAATTCCTAGTTTCCTTATATGTTTGTACAGCACCAAGCGCATTGTAAGTGCTCAACAAATCTACTTGATAAGTCTACAGCTGATCTGAAAACGAATCTAAGTAGCAGCTTAAATTTTAGAAACAGAAAGAGGTAAAGATATTTTATGGGAACAGAGTGGCAGGAAAAGTAAAAAAAAATATTCAGTAAGTCAGCAGTGCATAAAAATAAAGTTTGATAAAACCAGACCTTCTCTCCTCACTATTACAGCCTGGATACAGTGCTGTCTCCAAGGCTAAGAATTTGAATGAAAGAACAAGCAAGCAATATCTCTGCTACAGCAAAACAATCAGAAGAACTAGTGCACAAATGAAGGCAACGGGAAGAAGCAAACCATACAAGTGAAGAACAGCTGTTGGACAACAAACATTAAGATAGAACATACTATGGAAATAGCATGGAGAGAAAAACATGATTTTTATTGCTTCTACTGTCTTCCCTTATGTCAACTCGCTGTGAGAGTGATCAATGCCAAATGGTACCAATCCTAAAAGGTTTCCATAAGAGAAAGCTTACAGGGTCATGTCCAGTAACAGTTCATAGGCAGGTGAGACATGGCCATGCTTTTTTTCCCTTGGAAATGAGTATGCTACATAACTAAGCGTGTCCAGCATCTGACTACAGAGTATTTTTTTTTTATTTCGGGTGTAATTAGAAAAGAACATTAAAGTTTTACCGAGTGATTGCACGATTGATTAAAGATCTGTGAATCAGATGACAGTCACATGTAAGTACTTGTATCATTGCCAAGTATGATTTTTTATTCATCTCAAATTAACCATGTCTTAAAACAGTGGTCCCCAACGTGGTGCCCGCAGGCACCATGGCGCCCGCCGGGGCATTTATGTGCGCCCGCCTAGTGCCCAGCAGAGGACAGAAGCCGCGTCCCCGCACCTGCCAGGGACAGAGAACTCCGGGGCTGCAAAAAGCTGGGAGCCAGCCCTGGCAAGAGCCCTGCCGCTGGCGAGCCAGAGCCCGGGCTGTGGCAGTGAGAGGGGCTCCCAGAGTGTGTGAGGAGCCGGGGAGGGAGGGAAGCGGGGCCCGGGATGCAGGGACGGTAGGAGGGGTCCTGCTGCCACCACCGCTACTGCCACTGCTGCTGCAGTGAGTCTCCCCAGGGCAGCGTGGCGTTTCCCCACCCGAGTGGGCTGTGCAGGGCACTGCTGGGCTGGGCTGGGTAGGGGGCACGGATCCCAGCTCGCGCACTGATGGAGTGAGTGGCTGGGCAGCCCGAGCTGCCAGGGAGCTGCCCCCTCCTGCCCCCAGACCCAGCCTGCTGCGCACCTCCCCCACCTCAGCCCCACACTGCTTGGCTCGGGCCCCCACAGTGCCACGAGTGGGGAGAGGCAGAGCCTGGCTCTGAGCAGGGCAGTGGGGGATACTGCCCCGCCCGGGGACCCCCGCGGCTCGGGCACCTGGGGGTCAGTGTCCATCCTCTCGGCTCTGCCTGCACGGGGCTCAGGAAGCAGCTGTCAGCACCTACCCCTCTCACCCCTTGCACCCCCCATCCCGCTCGCAGCCTCTTCACTTGTACCTCCCCCCATCGCTCCTTCGCCGCACCCCTTCCCCTTGTACTCTCCCTTCACCCGCACCTCTCCCCCAGCCCTCTCCTCCCGCACCTCACCCTTCCCCTGCATCTCTTCTCCCGCAACCCTCCTGATACCCCCTCTCCTCCTCCGCGAGTACATCACACCCCGCTGCTCTGCCAGTGTAGAGCCCCCAACCACCCCCACACCCGCTCCTCTGCCTGAACCCTCTTTACTAGATCCCCATCCCTTTCTGGGTACAAGGTTTGAGGGTTAGTCCCTATGCCTTCCATGTGAATTTGGGTGCATGTGGGGGAGAGCCCAGGGCTGGGGTAGGGGGCAGCCAAAAATGTTTTTGCTTGGGGCGGCCAAAAACCTAAAGCCAGCCCTGCCCTAGCAGGCGCGGGGCCCGACTAGTGCCCAGCAGGGGAGAGAAGCCGGGGCCCCGCGCCTGCTGGGGACAGAGTACTCCGGGGCTGCAGGCACCGGTGTTCTCTGTCCTCACGGCTTCTCTCCGGCTTCTGGCTTCTCTCTGGATTCATATATTATGTAATATTAAATATGATGTGTTTCGTATTATTTAACGTACAAATACAAAATAAGCCTTAAAAATTGTTGGCGCCCGCCACACTCTTCTGAAAACATGAATGTGCTACTGGCCACAAAAAGGTTGGGGACCACTGTCTTAAAACAAGTCTCCAGATCTATCCTTTTACTATACAAGACACATCACTGCCTATGTGAAACAGGGTGGATAAAAATCAAATGATTTTTTTTAAATCAGATTTTTTTTTAATTTAAAATTGGATTTTTTTGATAAAATGCTTTTTAAGGAAAAAACCTATCTAAAAATAGTTTCAATTAAGATATCTTTGAGCTATAATGTATCTCATCATGGAATAGGGATTATAAATTATAATTCTATAGTATCAGACAATATATTCATGTAATGTTGATGAAAGGAATATGTCTGAACATGCAGGATCTTCAGGTTGGTAAACTTTTTTATTTCATACTTCTTTCTTAAGGGCTGCCTGTCTTCTTTCTGGACTGTTCTTGAATTCTCATGTTTGAGCAAAAATATATAGTTATTACTCTATGGTACTATCATTTTAGATGCAGTTGTGATAAAAAATAAATAGCTGAAATAGGCAGATCTTCCTGTTACAGTTTTCCTTTAAAATACAGTAGTACTGAGTGTCAGTGAATACAATGAGTTATACTGAAGGAGCAGTAGGGTAATAATAGTTAAATAACAGCATTGACTTATTTTGTTTAGGAGAATCCATCCTCAACATACAGCATTCTAAAGACTATCCACCTTCAAGATCACCATCATTTTCTATACTTTCAGAGTTATCTGCCAATGACAGTGTTTCAGTCACATCATGTATGTCACAGAGCCACAGTATATCACCTGTAGCAAAAAGAAAAAAAAACTCCATCATCCAGAAACAATCATAGATAAGTTTGTGATAAGAACCAGCAGATTACAAAAAGAGGTAATTGATGAAAAAATTGCCCGGTTTGTTTATGCAACAAACTCTCCTTTCCGTATGATTGAGAACCCACACTTCATTAACATCGTTCAATCATTAAGACCAGGATACAGTCCATCCAACACAGCAGATGTCGCAGGCAAATTGCTGGATAAAGATTATGAAAGAGAAATTGAGCAGTGTGCAAAAGGTCTAGAGGGTAAAATTGTTAACCTGAGTCTTGATGGGTGGAGCAATGTCCACAATGATTCTGTTGTATGTGCTTTGTGACAACAGAAGAAGGGAATGTCTTCCTTACAGAAACAATTGATACATCAGGAAATGCACACACAGCAGAATACTTACAAGAAGTAGCAGTAAAAGCTATAACAAACTGTGAAAAAAAATTCAAATGTCTAGTACGCAGCTTGGTCACAGACAATGCTGCAAATGTTTCCAAGATGAGAAGAAATTATTTAGAAGAGAGTCCCAAGCTAATAACATACAGTTGCAGTGCTCATTTGATGCACCTCCTAGCCAAACACTTCAATGTTCCAGAAATAAAGGCTAATTTTGTTAAAATTGCAAAATACTTCCATAACAACCACTTTGCAGCAGCTGCTCTGAAAAAAGTGGGAGGAACCAAGGTAATTCTTCCACAAGATGTGCGATGGAACTCAGTAGTGGACTGTTTTGAGCACTATATCAAGAACTGGCCTAATCTGACGACAGTTTGTGAACAAAATCGTGAAAAAATAGATGGCACTGTCACAGTAAAAGTTCTCAAGATTGTGCTTGTAGGTCCTGAAAAGGTTACAGCCAGACCTGGGAGAGGGCTGGGGCTGCGAGCCAAAGACTAGGCTGATGGGAAAGGCAGCCAAAGGTGGGGTCATGCCCCAATCAGGCCACAGCTGGCCCTATAAGAGGTCTGAGGGCCAGAGGCTAAAACAACACTCCCTCTCTAGCTTTTGAGAGGGAAGGACCTGGCTGCTGAGCAGGGTCCCTGAGGTGGAGCAGTGCTGGGGAAGGGCAGAGGGAGCTGGGAAACTCCAGCCTAGCAAAGCCCCAGGCTGCAGGCCAAGTTAAGGGCCCACAAAAGGGTACTGGGGCTGCAGAGGGGCAGCCCAGATCTAGGCAGAGGCAGCTGGTCCAACCCCCCTTGCCGATGATGGGTGGTTTATAGACTACAGCCTGCCCCAGGAAGTGGGGGCTAGACAATGACTAGCAGTAGCCACTGAGGCAAGGAGAGGATAGGAGGTTGGGGGTTCCCCTGGATGGGAGGGGGCCTAGATTGTGGGTTACTGTGGGGGCATAAAAAGGCACCAGGGTCTGGAAAGGACACGGGACCAGTGGCAGGAGAGACACCAGTCTGCAGAGGGCGCTCTGGGCTGGAAAAAGCTAATTCACTGGACAACCAGCAGGAGGTGCTGCGCCAGTGAGGAGTCGCCGTGCCACAGGGCTTAAGAGAAATGTTGAACACATGCTGAGTACCCTGAAGCCTATTTATGTAGCCTTGAACAAAATGCAGGGAAATAGCTGTTTTATTGCTGAAGCTGTTGAAATTTGGAAGGAACTGAGTGAGATCTTAAAAAGAGAAATATACAATGACAGAGTTAAATTACAAGCACTAAAAAAACAAATGGGACAAATCCAGCTCCAGCTCATTTTCTTGCAAATATTCTCAAAACTCAGTACCAGGATCAAACCTTAACTGCTGAAGAGGAGGAGATGGCTATGACATGGACATCCAGCAATCATCCCTCCATAATGCCAACTATAAGAAACTTCAGAACTAAGGGTGAGCCATTCAAGAAATAGATGTTTGATGATGATGTTTTAAAGTCACACCAGTGAACTGGTGGAAGTCATGTAAGCACTTGGATTCAGAGGCTGTTGAAGTGATAATCTCACTTTTAACAGCAGTAGCTTCTTCTGCCGGCGTCGAAAGAATATTTTCTTCCTTTGGACTAATTCATTCCAAATTGAGAAATCGTTTGGGACCTGAAAAATCAGGAAAGCTTATTTTTCTTTTCCAGATTATGAACAAACAGGAAAATGAAGGTGAAGACGACTGATTTAGCTGCAGAAGCCAATATTTTAAGTTTCTCATGTTGACCTGGCTGACATAGATTAATTTTTTTTTGTTTCATTTTATAAAAATATTTCATTAACTATTTTAGTTTAAAACAATTTTAACAAAAACAAACTTGATCTTAAACTTGAATGTTTAACTAAATTCAAAAATTCATATGCTTGTTTTGTAAAAATATTGTATGTTTGCAGTTGAAGAAAAAAATCCAGAATACGTAATGTTGTTGTTGTTTTAACAACTTAAATGTCTGTCTGGTGATGTTCTCCCTCCTAATACAGCATAGCAAGAAAATCCTCCAAATATTAATGATTAACCTGTTGAATTGGAGATAGTTCACCTCCCAATGACTTCATAAATATCTGCTTCAATTACCTTTGAAAAATGAAATAACCAATCATTCATTTTCTGATATAGCTGTAAGACTAATCTGAAAAGTTTTCAAAATAAATCACTTCAAAAATCTTTAGTGTGTAACTTCTAAAAATGAAACCTACATCTATCTGAGTTGTAAAGAATATGTATTAAGGTTATAACAATCAACAAGAATGCACTTTTATGTAGAAATCGTGTCTTCCTGACTAGTGATTTAAATGATTTAAATTAAATCCACCCTGATGTGAAATGACACATTTCGCACCTTCTCAAGTTCACTTTTGTGATTTTTTTTTAAACAAAAAAGACATGCTATAAAATAACGCTACCCAGTAAATCTTTTTATCCAGCAAATCTTTTTTGCCCCATCATATGTATTAGTTACACAGAGGGATGAAAATAAGGATAGTCTCTCACTTCAAATAACTTGCTATCTGCTGCTCAAAATATCTCTTGGAAGAAAAATAAGTACTATGTAGACTTTAAAGGGGACCAAAGGGCGGGGGAGGGGAGGAAATATGTGCCCTTCTTTTTGATTCTTTAAAGTGTAAACAAAAGTATAAAGGGGGTTCGTTTTTCTGACAGAAACAAAACCTGCTTTTTGTTTTTTCTCAGACAAGATGCCAAAAACAGTTTTAAAACTGCAATGACAAAATGGAGAATAACCGGTGAGGCAACAGTATTGCTGAAAAGGACCTGGGGGGTTACGGTGATCAATAATTGAATTTGAGTCAACAGTATGACACAGTTGTGAAAAAGGCTAATATTCTAGGGTATATTAACCTGAGTGTCATATGTAAGACAAGAGAGGTAATTGTCCTGCTCTACTCAGCCCTAGTCAGGCCCTTAGCTGGAGTACCGTGTCCAGTTCTGGGTACCACACTTTAGGAAAGTGTGGCAGGGGGTTGGTGCAAAAGCACTTAATTTCCCCTGCTCAGCCAGCTCCAATGAAGAGAAATAGGTTGGCGCTGATGAAACAGACTTGATGCCTGGTCTGTGGATTGGCTCCACCTGCGGGCTGACAAGCCAGCAGTCATAAGGGCTGGGAGCCAGCAGAAAAGCCAGCCAGGAAAAGGTCAGTCTCCTAGCTGCAGGCTGACTGCAGGAAAAGAGGGAACTAACCCTGCAAGCTTTGTATATAGCTTAACACTGGTGGTGGGAGAACTGTGTGTGTAAATAAAGCCACGGGTGCTGCATAACTGGAGGCCTCTCTGCACTTTATTGGGACAGCCAGCAGGCCCAGGAAGAGGTACGGGGCAGTGGACTCGTCACAGAAAGATATGGAAAAATTGAAGAGAGAATCCAGAGGACAGCAACAAAAATGACAAGAGACTTAGAAAACCTGACTCATGAGGAAAGATTTTAAAAAACTGGGCATGTTTAGTCTTGAGAACAGACTGAGGGGACCTGATAAGAGTCTTCAAATATGTTAAGAGTTGATCAATTGTTCTCTATGTTCACTGAAGGTGGGACAAGAAGTAGCGGGTTTAATTTGCAGCAAGGGAGATTTCAGTTAGATACTAGGAAAAACCTTCTATCTATAAGGATAGTTAAGCACTGGAACAGGCTTCCACAGGAGGTTGTGGAGTCCCCATCATGGGAGGTTTAAGAACATGTTAGGCAAACATCTGCCAGGGATGATCTACCTTTACTTGGTCCTGCCTCAATGCAGGAAGCTGAACTAGACAACCTCTCAAAGCCTGTTCCAGCCCTACATTTCTATAGGCTGGTTTACACTACACAGTTAGGTTGACATAAGGCAGCTTATGTCGACCTAATTATGTCAGCATCTACACTACAGCCTTGTCCTGATGATATAAGTGCCCTATGACATAATAACTCCACCTCCACAAGAGGCGTAGTGCTTACATCAGTGTAGTTAGGGCGACACAGCGTCTGTGTAGACACAGTGTCCCTTGCATGGGCTGTTGCCTGTCTTGTCAATTTCAGGGCTCTGTGCTGGGGGCCATGAAATTGATGAGGCTGCCCGACTCCCAGCAGAGAGCAAGAGAGGCGAGGCTGAGAAGCCGGGGCAGCTGAACCTCACTCCCCGGGGGCAAGAAGCCCTGGGCAGTTTTCCCCCCACTCCTGGCAAGGAACAGGGAAGCAAGAAGCCCCAGGCGGCTTCCCCTGCTCCCAACAGAAAACAGGGGAGAGAAAGAGGGGCTAGCCCACTGGAAGCCTGTGGGGTAGCCAGGCTCCCAGCAGGGAGCTGCCAATGGAGCTGAAAGATGGGGCTCTCAGCTCCCCCACTGCCCCTCTTAGATTGGTGGGAGCGCTCATGGTGAAGACGCACACCACCGACCCAAGGAGCATAGTGTGGACATGCACCACCATAGTGATTACTGTGGTGGCTGCAAGTCGACCTAATATAGTTCAACTTACGTTTCTAGTGTAGACATACCCTTCTATGAGTCTATGAAAATAAAAATAATTTCCCTTCTCAACTGATAGATTTCCTTTCTTGAAATCTGCAAAGATGTAATCCTATTATTTCTCCAGAGAGTAAACAAAACGTGATTTTTCTCATGTTAAAACGGCAAGTTCAGACTTTCTTTGCACATCATATAGCAAGAAAATTAGGCAGCAGATTCTTTTTTTCTTTGCAGATCATATGATGCACCATACAGGTGTTAGTTTCGTTAACCACCCTAAACTGAACATCACACTAATTACAGTGCAGTTAGCAACTGAATTGCAAATCAGAAGAGGCAACAACCAAAATTTAATCTCAGATTTAATCCCATGTAATTCCATATTGTTCTACCTTTCCCTCCAGATCTCTCTTCTCTCACACGCTACGTACTATACAAGGGCGGTATTACAAGTTAAGATCTAACATTTCCTATATCAAAGATTAGAGACTAGTTTCATCCCTGACTTCAGCATAAATTTCAACAAATATACATTTATCTTTTTTTTACAAACTTTAAAGCATATATATACTTTTACAAGTACTCAGTCCCTGACCACTGGATACACACAGAAATCCCAGATTCTCTGTTCCCAGGAGGGAGCTCCATGCGGAGTGAGGAGCTGAGTGCCTGGGGGGCAGCCAGGCTTCAGCTGGGAGCTCCATGCACAGCAGAGAACTGAAAGCCCAGCCCTGGCTCCAGACAGGCTCCAGCTGGGACCTCTGTGGGGAGCCCACACCGCAGGCTCTCAGCACCAGGCAGTGAGGCTGCAGCGGTCAGCACTGCTGGGCTCACAGTTGGAACACCCTCCACCCAATTTCAAAACAGGAACCCTACCAGCAGAATTCTTGTCAATTTCACTGCTTTGGCTGTCAGCCACCCTGACAGCCAACAGACACTTGGTTTCTATAGAGAC
Organism: Mauremys mutica; assembly: GCF_020497125.1. NCBI lineage: Eukaryota > Metazoa > Chordata > Testudines > Geoemydidae > Mauremys > Mauremys mutica. The sequence goes on from NC_059072.1 coordinate 256,029,585, forward strand.
ACAGCAAAGCCCGAACTACATTGACCTAAGCCTTATGCCGCTCCTCGAGGTGGATTTACTAGGTCAGCATAGCGGGCGAGCTACAGCAGCGGGACGAACACTGTAGTGTGTACGCTTACATAGTTAGGTCGACGTAAGCTGCCTTAAATCGACTTAACTTTGTAGTGTAGACATGCCCCTAGTGACAAAATCCACTACCACCAATATACTCTTTTTTCCTCTCTGGGTAGCCTTGGATAGTGGGCCTCTCATGTCCACGGCAACAGTGTGAAATGTTTCCTTGATTATTGGCAAGGGATGCAAGGGACCCTTGCAGCGTCCCACAGGCTTTTTCCATTTCTGACATAAGTCACAAATGCTGTAGTATTCCTTTACCTTATTTTGAATATCAGGCCAATAAAAAATTTTCTTTAACCTTCCATATGTCCTCTCTGCACCCAAATGACCTGCAACAGGACAATTGTGGACTAGTAACATTAACTTCACATGATGCTCTGAGGGCACAAACAATTGTTTGTAGGGTTCCCCAGAACTTTTATTTTTCCCCCCCGATCAGGTCTTCTCTGCACACCCTTCCCTCTCCTGAAAGAGCTTTCCCTTGTTCTCTTTATCTGGGGCATTATTGAAGACAGCCGCTTTTATGCTTTCTAGGGAGGGGTCTGCATCCTGCTCTGTAGCAAAAATCTATAAGCTTTTGCTTTCAAAAGAGAGCTGTCGCAGGTGAAAAAGACCCTCCCTCCCTCTGCCCTTGTGATAAACTACACCTCTACCCCGATATAACGCAACCCTATATGACAGTGCTCCGGCGGGGCGGGGCTGCACACTCCATTATATCGAACTTGCTTTGATCCACCACGGTTTCACCTATAACAGCGCTATATCGAGGTAGAGGCGTACCTCTCTCTGCTGATAAGGGGGAAGCAGCTTCCGCTCCCTTTTCCCTCCTCAGTGGTTACTCTGTGTACTTAGGGACATACTCCCTTTTACTACAGGTCACAAAATCAACAGCTTTGGGCAGTGAGATTACATCATTCTCAACCAATGCATCAGATGGTAAATTCTCAAGAAGCCCCACCTTCAAAAGTATCCCTTAAACTTTGCCATGCCAATCTGATGCAGGCTAAAAGTATTGTATCTGTCCTAAAGCTAGCAGCTTCACCTCTCCTCAGGAAGCATACTACTCCCCACTGAATCATATCCCTCCTGACCAGGGAAATCTGAGCACCAGTGTCTCACCACCACGACACACTTTACCATGTACTTTGGCATTTTAATGAACTCTTTTGTCTCCCTCCATGAAGACAGACCTGACAACATTAAACAGGGCTCCCTCTGCCACCACTGAAGTCTGACTCAAGGGGAGCTGCATTAACCCGGATAGGTTGGGGAATGAACTTGGAACCCCCATACTTAGGGCATTGCCTTTTCATGTGATCAAGGGAACCAAGAGTAAAACCTTCTTTGGCTGGGGTCCAATAACTAGAGTTACTAGGAGGAGACCAGTACTGAGGCAGTGTGGACTTGGCTCCCTCAATCCCTTCTGTATTCCCACAGACAAACTGGGAATCCACTTTTACTCCAGGTTTCCGGCCTTCCCTGTGCAGCCTGAGTTCCCTGAATAGTCTCTCGTTTGTACAAGTCAGCTGTTTCCGCCGCTGCTTCCACTAGTGCTGGAGCTTCTTCCCACACAGCAGTTCACATTTCCTCAGAGCCAACCTCAAAGAACTGCTGCTGGAGAAACTGATCTATCAACTCATCATGGCTGTCTGCATCTTTACTCTTTATCCATGTTCCCAAATAATCTACCGTCATATTCCCCATGACTTAACATATCAACTTTTTTGAGGTTTCTGAATTTGAGGCGACATTCCTCTGGTGTAATTTGATACCATTTTAATGGAGACCCCTACATAGGGTGACCATATTTCCCAAGGAAAAATGCAACACCGCACAGAGCTGGCCCGAGTCTCCCTGAAGCCCACCACTTGGGGCTGTAGTTAAGAGCCTGAGGCCCGCTGCCTGGGCTGAGCCTGAGAGCCCCAGGCCCAACATCTGGTGTCATCGCTTGCTCCCCAAACATTCCTCTGTACCCCTCAGGAGGGAGGGGGGAAAACAACTCACCTTTTTGGCTGCCTCACTGAGAACTGTGTCATCTTGGTCCTCTAAGCCTGTTAATCCCTTGAGCTCAGTCCCCTTTGGGTTAATCAGTCTGATCTCTTTGCCATTTATTCTATTTACTCATCTTATAATTTATTTCCTTTATCCTAAATAAACAAATTAATAAACTCCAACCTTTACTTTATTTGTTTCCAACCTTTTTACTTCTGAATCTCCGAGTTTCTGGCTTATAAATGCTGGAAGAGCGATTTTTGGTTAGCTAGCAAACAGGGTACCGATCCCGCCGACTACGCCACTGTGACTTTTTCGGGGGTACTCAGGGCTAACAGTCAACTTGCTACCACCTGCCTCCAGCATCAGGCAGTCTTGCATATTTTTAGGGCCCTACCAAATTCATGACTGTGAAATCTAATCTCCCCTGTGAAACATGGCACCCAGCTAGGGCTTCTGCCCTGCAGAGCTCCAGCTGCTAATCCGCTGAGGATGGGAAGGGAGGAGACTTCCTCTTCCCCTGCAGAGGCTGTTCCTGGGATGGATTAGACCCACCTTTGGGATCTCCTCCAGTTGCAGGAAGCTCGGACGGCTCCAGCTGTTGCCTCCCCCCGCCCCACGAAGCTGCAGTGGGAACTATAACCCCCACATGGGGAGGCTGCAGCCCCAACTGTCAGCCCCCCACTGGGACAGGAGACTGCCAGGAAAACCAGATCAATAGTAACCCATCCCCCATATCCTGCGACCCTCACTTCTGCACTGCTTCTGGAGGTGATGCTGGCTTTACAGCTGGTCGCCCTGCCAGCAGCCTTCCTCTCTGACTGCCCAGCTCTGAAGGCAGCACCCTTGCCAGCAGAAGAAAGGGTAGCAATCCCAATAGCCTTGTGAACCCTCTCACCCTGACCGCATTTTGGGTTAGGACCCCTCACAGTTACAGTGATTAATTTTAGAATCCCCTGGCTGTGAAATTGACCAAAATGGACCATGAATTTGGTAGGGCACAACCTATATTGCATGGGTGTTAACTCCCTAACAAAATCAGCCTATCAGCTACTCAAGCACTCTCCCTCTTAAATCATGGGGAATATGTGCATAAGCCCACCTGCAAGGCAGAGACAAGGCTGGTAAGAGATGCACCCCTTCAAAGTGGCTCCCTGTGGAATCCAGTCCCTGATCACTGGATGCACACAGAAATCCCAGATCCTCTGTTCCCAAAGGAATAGCGTATCTCAGTTTATCAGTTTTACCTTAGACCACCACGCCTGTATGACACACAGCACTTGACCTCAATTATAAAATGAAAAGGAAATTTATTTAAAGGAAGAAGAGAGATTTCATATAAAAATCAGTGTGACAGATGGGACCGGTTACATGTATATCATAACACGCATCCAAATTTAACTAACAAGTTATCCTTCTGTCTAAAGAAGCTAATCTTGCCCAAAATTTACAAATATTAAATGTGTGTGTGTGCATGCTCACTAGTATTTTTCCCTTTACACTGTATAAAAAATGTATATAAAAAAAATCCAGTGTATGCAGATAATTTATTGAAATACACAATGAAATAGAAAGCCTGTCTCCTCTCAAAATAATATGCATATTTTGAGCAGGAAGACAGCAGTAAGAATCATTTTGAAAATGTACAAAGGCATGCTTAAAATATATAGCTAGCAGCATAGAAATACGATTATTCATACTTACTTCAAAAAGATAAATGTTTTATGAAAAATACGACATGTTCCATTTAAAACTTTCAATTCCATATTGTTGGAGATTATCTTTTAAGAACACTCTGGCTTCTTTAGATATTATATGCAAAGTACAGAACATTAAAAGTTAAGGGTTGTCCATGCAGTGGCCAATAATTAAAAAACCATAAAGGGGGGGAGGGATGGCTCAGTGGTTTGAGCATTGGCCTGCTAAGCCCAGGGTTGTGAGTTCAATCCTGGACGGGGCCGTTTAGGGATCTGGGGCAAAAAGCTGTCTGGGGATTGGTCCTGCTTTGAGCAGGTGTTAGACTAGATGACCTCCTGAGGTCCCTTCCAACCGCGATAGTCTATAATAATTTCCACGAAACATCTATGTACTAACCAGCCTAGGTAGATGGTAAGATTTTAGTAGAGAACGTGAAGAGCCTCCCTGGAAAAGTTATTGATCAATAACAGAAGTCAACACCAGAACAAACCCCCACCTAACACACACACACACCCCTCCACAATACTTAAATCAATAGTTATAGGTGACAAAGGCAAACGTGATTGTAAATATAGTGGATACAAACAAAGATATGTCTACATCTCTATAGCGCACTCTCTCTGCTCCTTGAAAAATGTTCCTCCCCCATGCACTCAATCTAGGAACAAAAACTGTGTTAATAATTTGTAAGAATTAAGGATTCTTATGGCTGGGACAGATTGAGTGTACATACTGAACACTAATCACACATTCATTAGCATTAGGAAACATAATCAGTTATTTCCATCTCTTCTTGAAAGCCAAGAATCACATTTTGCAAATATGCACTCTTTCAGACTTACCATTTGATTTTATTTCTCGGACATAGTTACTAGGAAACCATCCTGTTTTGCCATTGTGAGTCCCTTCCCACCAGCCTCCTTCTTCCACTCTCGTAACATGAATAATGTCTCCTTTTGCAAAAGAAAGTTCATCTTCATTGGTCTGTTGAAAACTGAATTTTGCTCTCACCACCAGCTGATGATTGCTGTTATCTGTCATGTCCTAAAAAGTGAAAACGTAAATGAAGGACAGAACTTTAGGTGCATAAGGGTTATTTCATGACCAATATACAAGTCTCTTCATCAAAAAGAACCATATTAAAATTAAAACACCATTTTTATCAGAAGCTGTACAACAAGACCTGCAGACCCCAATATGCAAGGGTTCATCTATCTCGCCATTGTATTTCTGTGATTTGTGTCTATCAATCTAGGCAGTACTTTATCCCACTCAGACTTCTTAGAATCAGACACGGCCAACAAAAGTAAAATGAAGAAGATTTGTGCTCTTCAAAGATCAGATTCAAGATCTCTATGAATAGCACAAATTGAAAATGTCTTTGGAAACTACCTAGGGTTACCCTGTTTCAAGTTCCCAAACAGAAGACACTGCCGGGGGAAAGAGAAGGGGAGCCGGGGGCAGTACAGTTGGTGGGCTCTAGGGGGGCATGTGTGTACTGGGAAGGGGTATTCAAGGGTGTTGCTGGAGGCATTATTTGGGGGGTGCTGGAGGGCAGTGCATACAGCCTCATACTCTAAGTAAGGGGCAGTGTTGCGCTCCCTGACACAGTGGCAGGATGGCTGGTACAGGCCCAGGACACAGCACCAGCCCATCAGTCAGCACCTCCCTGCGGGGGTGCTGAGGCCTAGCTCTGAAGCTCAGCAGTGGGGCAGGCAGCCCAGCTGAGAGGTGCTGGCCAGCTCCACTTACCTGGCAGGCCAGGTAGGATCCAGCAGCTGTGGATAAAGGGGAGGGGCCAATTGGAGCGTGGAGGAAACAAAGGGCCGTAACCAGGCCAGGGCAAGTGGGATCCAGGGTGCAAAGCCACGGGAGTGGAATAATGACAGGGACTCAAAGGCAGGGAGCTCGCATATACCTATCTCATAGAACTGGAAGGGACCCCAGAAGGTCATCGAGTCCAGCCCCCACCTTCACTAGCAGGACCAAGTACTGATTTTGCCCCAGATCCCTAAGCGGCCCCCTCAAGGACTGAACTCCCAATGCTGGGTTTAGCAGGCCAATGCTCAAACCACTGAGCTACCCCTCCCCTTGCTAGCCCCAGGAGCTAAAGAGCCTAGCTATGGCCCTCCGGAGATGGGTCTCTCTGATCTACCACGAGCAAGGAAAAAATCCCAGACATTTCTTCACATTTCAAGAGATCGGAGGACCAAAAAAGAGGTCATGTCTGGGAAAACCCGGAAGTGTGGTAACCCTACAACTACCAAGAAACAGAACTGCTTCATGGAAAAATGTTCTTTCCAAGACCGAGACTGGAGGGGTGAGGAAGGGAAAACAGATGGACCCGAACCAAAATCTTAACGTTTAGATTTATGTCAGTGTTTGCATCTCAAACTTATTTCTGTAATACATCATATTAGGAGATTCAGACCTGGAGTGTTTGGATTGAAGTGTTTGAATTCTAGTTAAACTGGGGAAAATCATGACAACCCTGCTCTGGAAAAAACCCACAAAGGTTTATTGGAAGTAACACAATTACTGTGTGATACATTTATTAAAACAGCCATTCTTCAAACATAAGAATGACTATTGCAGATGTATTTTGGAACATTCACAATGTGTTTTAGGTTTGTATTAGGTGTTACTTCTTCCTCACTGATATTAAATAGTCCTCGGCTCAGAAGTTTAAGTCTCTTTTTTTCATTCTATTTTCATTGTTTGAGCAAATGGTAGTCACATCCTGGTCATATTTTTCCTCTGCTTTCTGGGATGGTGCTTTCACAAAAACCTGGACACAATAGTTAGTGGATTTATTTTGAGACACAGAATCAATGGCAGTAAGTAGTAACAATATTTGCCTATATGGATGCTTATAGCCATTATCAGGTCATAGTTTGTATTCAACTAACCATCTTGCATTAGTATCAGTGCTGATTCTTTTTTCCTCTGTTCCCTCACTTGCAGCATCTTTTAGCAAACCTGCAACTTTAAATCTAACTGGAGGAGTAAATGCAGGGTGAAGTGTTTCAATCATTTCTGTTTGATTTGTGCCACATGCAAGGCAGTTCCCAGGGGAGAAGAGGGGGTGAGAGGAACCTAACTTGTTTCAGGACTGAGCTTGATAAATTCACGGAGGACATAATATAATGTGACTGCCTAAAAATAGCAAGTACCTCCAATGGCCAGAGATAGGGCACTAGATGGGGAGGGCTCTGAGTTACTACAGAAAATTCTTTCCCAGATATCTGGCTGATGGGTCTCACCCATGTGCTCAGGGTCTAACTGATCACCAAATTTGGGGTCAGGAAGGAATCTTCCCCCAGGTCGGATTGGCAGAGACCCTGGGTTGTTGTTGTTGTTTTTTTTGCCTTCTTCTACAGCATGGGGCATGGGCCATTTGCTGGTTTGAACTAGTGTAAATGGTTGGTGCCTATAACTTGAAGTCTTTAAATCAAGATTTCAGGTCTTCAGTAACTCAATCATAAATTATGGGCCTATCAGAGGAGTGGGTGGGTGAAATTCTGTAGCCTGGGGATGTGCAGGAGGTCACACTTCTAGTCTTAAAGTCTATGAGTGTATGTTATTCGTTTCAATGGCTGCAACCTTCTTGTCAAAGTGTTTGCCTTTCAGTTGTTTTTGGTATAATTACAGAACATTTTTTTTGCTATTGTTCTTATGTCGAAGACTAACAGAGACTGCTCCAGAATAAAATTTGTTTAGAGGCTCTGGAAGGCCTAGAATTGGGATGGGACTTAAATTATCATTGCAACTATGTTTTAATAATGACAATGGCATAAAAATTCACCATGAGTGTCAGTAAATTGTTCCAATGGCTAATTATTCTCACCATTAAAAATGTATGCCTTAATTGCAGTCTGAATTTCTCTAGCTTCAACTTCCAGCCACTAGATCATATTACACTGTTCTCTGCTCCGTTCTCTGCCCATTATTAAGTATTTGTTCCTCATATAGGTAATGATAAACTCATCAAGTCATCCCTTAACCTTCTCTTTGATAAGCTAAACAGAGTGAGGTCCCTGAGTCAATCACTATAAAACATGTTTTCTTATCCTTTAATCATTCTCACAGTTCTTCTCTGAACCATCTCCAATTTATCAATATCCTTCTTCAATTGTGGACACCAGAACTGAACACAGTATTCCAGCAGTGGTCGCACCAGCGCCAAACAAAGAGGTAAAATAACTTGTCTATTCCTACTCAAGATTATCCTGTTTATGCATCCCGGGACTGTATTAGCTCTTTTGGCCACAGCTCATGTTCACCTGATTATCCATTATGACCCCCAGATCTTTTTCAGAATCACTGCTTCCCAAGATAGACTCTCCCTTTTGTAAGTACGGCCTACATTGTTTCTAGATGTATGCATTTATATTTGGCCATATTAAAACGCATATTGTTTGTTTACACCCAGCTTACCAAGCAATCTGGATCTGTCTGTATCAGTGTATTCATTATTTACCACTCCCCCAGTTTGTGCGTCATCAGCAAGCTTTATCAGTGATGTTTTTACATTTTCTTCCAGGTAACTGATAAAAATGTTAAACAGCATAGGGCCACTAGAAACACACCTGCTCAAATACTATTCCTCATTTACAACTGCATTTTTGAGACCCATCAGTTAGCCATTTTTTAATCCATTTAATGTGGCCTATGTTAATTTTATATCTTTCTAGGCTCTCTTTTTTTTTTTAAATCGGCGTCATACACTACCAAGCAAAATGCCTTACTGACATCTAAGTATTGTACATCAGCACTATTACCTTTATCAATCATGTCACCTCAGCAAAAAAACAGTAACAAATTAGTTTGACAGGATCTATTTTCCATAAACTCATGCTGATTGGCATGAATTATATGACACTTCTTTAATTCTTTATTAATCAACTCCCTTGTTAGCCACTCCATTGTCTCACCTGGGATCTATATCAGACTGACAGGCTTATAATCATTTAGGTCATCCTGTTAATGTTCCAATATTTAAAAAGAGTAATCTTTTTTCCAGTCTTCTAGCCTGGTGTTCCAAGTCTTATTGGAAAAAACTCAACATGTTGGTCCAGCAAGATCCTCAAGACTGCTTTTCTAAAATGCTTGGCTACAAGTTATATGAACCTGATAATTTATAAAGATCTAATTTTTAGTAGCTGCTGTTTAACATCCTCTTGAAATACTAGTGGAATGGAAAGAATGCTGTTATATGACATCATCATCTGTTTTTTCTCCAAATACAGAACAAATATTTATTGAACATTGCTACTTTCTCTGCATTATTATGGATAATTCCACCATTTACATCTACTAATGGAACAATACCACTGTTAGTATTATTTTTGTTCCTCGTATACTTAAAAACTCATCATTTTCCTTAACTCTGCTGACTATAGAGTTCTGCTTGTGTCAATTTTCTCTCATTTATACCTTCTGATTTATATTCATGACTATCAAATTCCCAATTCTTCCATTTTGAGCGCTGCCTTCACTTACCCTCTAAACCAATTCTTTTTTTTTTTAAACCAATATGGCCTTCTTTCTCAGTTGTGGGATTGTGGCTTTTGGGATATTTGGTTACATATTCTTAAACAATTCCCAATTATCCTTCACATTTTTCTGATTACATTTTCCTCCTAGCTGATTTGGCTCGTAATTATTTTCAGTTTTGTGAAGTTAATCCTTTTAAAGTATGGAAGTATATATACCACTGGTATGGACTTCATTCTGTTTGCACATTATAAATGTAATCAACTCCAGATCCTCTGTATCTGTCAAGAGGAGATCTAATGCTTCATTTTCTGAGTTAGGAAACTATCATCTATAATATTTAGAAGTTCCCAGGCTGTTTTAATACTGGAAGCATGAGACCACCAGCATGTGTGATTCAAATGGAAGTTCCCCATGATCATGCAGATTTTTTTTCCTATACAGGCCTATACAGAGATCCCCTGGGTTGGATGAATGCGTACTAGTTCACTGAAAGGTAGCATGTGAGATCTCTGAGAGCCAGTAGCCCACTGGTTGGCATAATCATGCAAAACATAGGTACAGATAATATTTAAGGAGTTAAGTATCAATACTGAAAAGAAAAGATTCTTAAGATCTTGACCTGGTTTAACTCCACCAGAAGGTGACATACCTCGGGAATGTTTCTTTCAGGCAGGAGATAACATAACTCTCTCACTGTCTGGTCATTTGTGTATCGTATGCCTTACAGAGTATGCCCGTTTACATACTGAGCCACATACAGTAAGACATTGCAAAATCTACAACAGAGGAAGTCTACAGGATGGAACAAAGAGCAGGAGCATGTCCTACTTTAAAATAAAGACAATGGATTGTTTGGGTATATCTTGGAGTGCCAAGCGCCACACTGGATCCTTCATCCATGAGGCAAGCTGACAGCGTGTGTGGCTCATGAAAGGAGGATAACACTCAGAGGGCTTGAGGGTTGGAGTGTGCCTATCACTAACCTGTAGAGACTGAGAGGTCTGGGAAGCCTAGGAGAGAGTGCTTGGGGCCACCAGAATTGGGGAGCTGACCCCCAGCAGGCACAGACAAGGCTTCCTCACGTGAAGGGCAGGTGACAGTGAGATGTCTCACAACGCCAGGTTCCCCCTGGAAGTGTCAGAACAGGAAGGTACATTTTGATATATGACTTCTCTGCTGGACAACCTGATTTTGGAAAACCAGTGGCGAGGGCAGCCCATACAGCCCAGTGTGTTTTGTGGCATGTCTCCACATTTGCTCTCTCTAAATCTGAAAGTGAGTCCAATGGCCAAGCCAGCCAATAACTACCACTACCTTCTTTACAGGACAGGCTGTATATTCCTAGACAGACCAAGTCAGTTTTCATACCATGGCTTCAGTAATTAGGAGTCTTATAACTAGAATTCCACTGGGTTGGGATGTCCTGCAACTGATGTTCCCACAGTGGAGTTTTAAGAAAAAGCTTGAAAAAATTGAACCTGGTCTCACATGTCCCCACCTGCAAGAGGGTACTTTTTTTTACTATACACTGACTATAATGTGTTCAAAACATAGTCGGAAGTCAACTGCTCAGAACATGTGATATATACACAGTACACTCACATAGTATCACAGTGATCCTATAGCTATTGCTGAGGAATCAGTTATTACAAGTACACAAAGACAGACCCTCTCAGGCCACCATACTTTGGGGATAAGAAGGAACTAGGAGCTATTTGAGGACTGTGCTGTTGTTAGCAGTCTCTTGTCCTCTGTGTATCCAGTAAAGCTACAAGTCTGTTAACTATGAGATTCTCAATTTGGTGGCAAACCCCATATTAAGTGTTGCAACACAGATTCTTAAGATGTGTATACCCGAAACGTGGTTCTGTGTATGGAGAGAGAGAGAGAGAGTGAGTGTGTGTGTGTGTGTGTGCGCGCTCAGAAAACTGGGACTCAGGGTCTCAGTGTACAAGGCTGCCAAAACTGCTAAGTGGCTGGGAGATCTTCCAAACTGCCTTCTCTGGGATTGAGTGAGCAAAGCTTTAGAGGCGGCTCCCTTCCGTTGGAAACCCTGGAGAGTTGGGATGACACAGTCCCCCATTGGCGGAGATGGAAAATTTGCCCTTTTGAGAGGCGATTCTTTATTTAAAAAAAAAAGAAATAAATGAAAAAATATGTACACATTCATACAACAACAAGTGCTTAGTGTTACAATAGAAATACTTCTGGCTGCGAGCATGCAGAAGACTGACTATTTCAGAAGAGAATGAAAAAAAAAGGCCACTGAAACATAGCATAACTTCTGAGGCACCAGTTACATGTATGCAAGAGCAAAAGAGCAGTCAAGGACTCGTGAAATTGGGTTCACCCATTTTGGCTTGCAAAACTGTTTTAATCCAGATTGATAAGAAGAAAAAAAAATCCTTGAACATGATTAAATTCCAGCAGAACTTACCAAACTTCGATACTGTCCCTGAAAGAGTTTTGAAGTTCTACTGTGCAAAGACTGGGATCCAAGGGAATCAAAAGATTTTATCCGATGAGATGAAGGTCGTGCACATACGGAATCACTTCCTAGTCCAATGTCTGTAGAGATGACAGCAAAATACTAGAATTGCAGAAATTATATACACTTTTTACACACCAAGATCAAGCTTGAGTGCCTAAAGCAGAACCATGGAATTTGTGGGTGCTCAATACCTCTGAACACAAGAAATAAGATCAAATATACCTAAATATGGATTTAGGTGTTCAGTCTTAAGCACACAAGTTTGAAAATCTTGGCCTAAAAAGAAAAAAGAAAAAAACTTCACACAACCATAATGTAGTCAGTCATTGACCTGGACAATGAAAACTAACTAATTTCCCCTATTATATTTTCAGAAAATTAAAGATTTTGGAAAAAAATTCATACCAGCCCTTTTCCGTTATGAAAACATATTTCTGAAGTTAAAATATTTATTCAAACAAAACAAGGTACATTAGAATGTCAATTAAAAACTATGCTTAATACTTACACCGGTTACATGATTTCAAGTGATTCGAGCCATAATTCAATCTTCAATCAACTCCCACTACTTACAAAGGGGCTAATTTAATCTAATCTCTTGTGACAGTGGCAGTTTTCTTCATACACATTCTTATGGAGGTCAGGAAGGGTGGGGGATGGAGTCCAAGATTTTAGGAGGAGAGAAAGGATTGAGAGTATTTCTCATTTTCTATCCGCTACCAGTCCAATTAAAGAGAGTCTAATAACCAACATCTTTTCAGTTGATAGTCAAAAGAAACTCAAATACATTATTTTTGCCTATATTTAAGCAAGCTGTATCTGTTTCTTTGCCCTCTTCCTCTCACCCACTCCTTCTCTCTTTGATACCTGGATTTTGCTCATTTAGTTCTTCATCCACACCCTTTATTTCTGCCCATTCATCATTTAATTAAAAAAATAACATTATCCACTGCTCCTTTTTTCTATATTAATTTGTCTCCTTTTTCTCTCCGCCGAGGTTTAGGCTGTTGCTGGGGGTGGAAGGGTGTTGTGGTGGTGGGCTTTTTGTTTGCTTTTTTAAACCTCTTCATTTGCTTCCCTTCCCAACAGTTTAGAAATTTCCTACGCTAATTTGTTTTTCTTTTTTTAATCGCTGTGTTAATATAAGAGCTTAAAATAGGTTTGAGGTTTTCTTCCATTTGTAGTATGCCTAAACTCTAATTTTTTTTTATGATACATTGGAAGCACGAGGGACTAGACAACATTTCACAAGATAGAACATTTCACTTATGGATCACAAGTTCACTACAAATGTAGTTGTCTTAGTTATTTTAATACTCCTTATAGTCAACTTTAAAATTCCAGATATGAGGACTGTCAGAGACCAAGATATTTTAAAGAAAGGATAACAGTGACCTGAAATGTCTTTGTGATGCATATATTACCATGAAAAAAGAAAACATATATTTGTATTTGCAAATGAACTGAAGCAGAGGAAATCCAGTGGTAAACCTGGAGGCAGTTCATCTCTGTTTCCAGATGGAAATCCCTACCCCCCACTTCCTGCTTTGCAAATGGAGATCATCAGGTATTTCCTCTTTAATATATTGCTTTGTTATCCAGCCTGTATTGAATGTGGTGGGAAGACCACTTTGAAACCCTCTTATCTGGAAATCCTGTTTTTAAGAGATGTGTGCTGCGTCCTGAAATTATCTCTTCCATGAAAACAGGGTCAGGACTTTTGCTGAGATCTGCAACTACCATATCATAAGAAAACATTGCAGTTTTGCTCTGGTGTGGTACTTGCATAATATCTTTAATATAACTAAAAGTTTCTTGTATCCATATTGTAAAGATTATGATAACATTCGCTTTGCTGATAATGTTTTCAATTTTCTTTTCTTTTTTTAGTTTAGTTTGGACAGCCTATGGAATGCCTGTCACTCTCTATTTTTCCATTGCAAAATATTATCCAGTACACGACAGCAAGGGCAGTGCCAGAATGCCCTGTCCATATTTCCCCAATGCCAAACAGGAGGGACCACTCATATCTGGTACATTGAGCTGACAAAAAAAGGAAAATAATTCTTTACAATTTTCAAAAGTTTGAAATTGTTTCGTAGTTTCCAGGATTTGAAAAATTGATCAATTTTGTGTTTAATTTGTTCATGATTTTTTTTAATTCCCCCTGCCCCATTTTCTTTTGCAAAACTGAAAAAAAAAATTATTTTCAAAAATGGACAAGAAACAATTATTTTCAGCCACTGCAAAAAGGGAAAAGGCAAAAAGAAAAATAATAGAAAAAGGGGAAAAAATAGGAGGCTCATTTCCCCCCCCAATTTTTGAGTTAGTGGAAACAAATTAAATGCTGCAAAAAATGCTCCATAGAAAAGTCATTTTTCCACTAAAATCTTTTGAAAAAAAGTTTCTGCTAAACTTGCACAAATACAGAAGTTGATGGAATACTGTAATTTGCATATTTGATAAAATTACCTCGTTTGCATAGACTCTCACCACCTTATACTTTCACTCCTTCAACTTTTCCCCATCCCTGATTCTCCTCTATCCCCTTAGAGTTTTTCCTATCTTCCTGCAATGTAATCTGTGATCATAGGACATTGCCTGGAGTGTGCTAATCCCCACCTAATCCCCACCTCATGTGTGGTTATAGAAATACGGTTGGAGTGAGTGTTTGCATAGTAGCATTCTATCTCACTGACTAGTACTCTAGCCATATCCTTGTGCCTGTGGGTAGGCTGGGAACTGTGCTCTTGGAAAGGGCTGTATGGTTAAGAGTCTTTGAGGGAGGCAGTGTGGCCTAATGGCTAGAGCACTAGACTGGGACTCCGGAGACATGGGTTCTATTCTTGCCACTGGCCTGCTGGGTGAACACTGGCAAGTCACGTCACCGCCCTGTGCCTCAGTTTCCCCATCTGTAAAATGGGGCTGATACTGACCTCCTCTGAGGTCTACTGAAAAGTGTTATACACCAGCTACATATTAATTACTATTAAGAACTCATTGGAGATCATGACAGCAGTCCACCGTGATTAACCATTGAAATACTGCCTAGAGTGCCTCCCTCATATTTTCCCCATCAAAATAGGAAAAGCAACTGTTTGGACGAGGAGCCAGCCTCAGATATTTAACAGCTCTGGCCACTTCTACAAGTAAAAGGACAGTTCAGCTTGAATGAGCATCCAGTCTTTGTTCTCCCTTTTGAAACATGAGCACCAATGTACGGTATTTAACACACAGACGACCATAGCCACTGGATGGTAGCAACTTTAAAGGAATACTGAAATGGTCCACATTCACACTTGTGACTTAGACTGAAGGTCACCTGGTGACTTCATAGAAGCTATGCTGGTTTACACCAGCTGAATATCTGGTCCTAAATGTTCTTACTAATCTACTAAACCAGTGCAATAAAAATATTTTCTGATGTAAAACAAAAACACAATTTTCCTTTTGTAATACAACAAATGAGTGTGGTATATTGAGGGCTGCGTTGGAACTGCAGTCCATTACTTTCAGAGTGGGGGAGAGGGTGTTTCCTAGTTCTGCTTGCAAGTTTGGGAGCTCTACAGGGAAGAGTGCGACCTCTGACTTAGTCTGCAGACAGACAGGAAGCCTATATAGTAAGGTGGGGTGGATCGTGCCTCTCTGTATTAGGGAGCAGACTATTTTGTGTCTGTTTTAGGGTTCTTGTGTTATTGTTCTGATTTCTAAGAAATAAAGTATGTTGCTACTTTCTATCTAACTTCTATATGTTTATGCCATGGACATAACAATGAGCACAATGAAAAATGAGAAACTGAATTTGAAGAGTTACTGTCATACTAAGGAAAATTCATTTACGGCTGATTCCTCTTTACATCCATTATATAAACCTTTTATCTCCTTAAAAGTTTGGAGTGTTTAAATAAGGGCCTTTTGTCCTAAAGCTCGTCTTCTCTTCCTTGTTTTGATACCTAATATGATGACCTAATGATTACTTCGTAACATTTTCGTGACAAAATAGTGTCCTGTCATAAATATAGGATTATGGACTCCACGCAGGATCAGAAAGAAACTTAAAAAGGAAGGAGAAAGTCTTTAGTGGCAATCAGTCCAATCCTGCAAACCTTATTCATGTGAGTGGTATCATTTACTTCAATTAAGTTAGTCACACCAGTAAAATTGACCCCTTGTGTGAAGATTGCAGGACTGGACCCAATGTGTATGTTTCTAGCATCTAAAGAAATAAACACACTGATCAGGTACTTTTTAAAAAAAAAAAATAATTAAAAACCTCCACATTTACTTCACTGAAACCTCCTCTAAAAAAACCCTGACAAATCCTTACAAGCTCCTTTAAAACAATGCAAGACTAATACATGGGAAGATGAAGAAAATATAAAGAGAAAGCATCTCTGCAAAATGACCATTGGCAGCATTTTTGGAAATGTCAATTATATTAATTTATCCGAGCTGCTTAAGGATGATATCATAGATCCCCTTCCCCACAGAATGCATCAAAGCAGAACAGATTTTACTTACCTGCAGTTACTTTATTTAGAGCAACTAGGGAGCTGAGAACCTTGCTGAAGTTCTGGCCCTGATACAGATCATTTGCGTCAAAAGTCTGAAAAGGAACATGAAAATAACATTAGGACACCAGTTACCGAGAAAATACTACTAAAAGCTAGGCAAGTCTACAGTTACCAGTAATGAGAAAAACAAACACTTCTTACCAAATTTTTGTACTGTTTTTTTTTAAAGCTACAAGGTAAGAATTAGTGTGCATGTTTTTATTTTATTTTAAACTACAGACAGGGTACAGATAGTTCTATTTGGGCACAGTGAGATATGGAAGTGGGAGTTTAAGATAGCCGAGTGTTAATTATAATGATGCAGAATTGGTCCAGCTTTGGCAATTACAGTTTGCCTACCTAGATTCTCTCTATAGTTTTCAAGCAGAAAAAGTTATTCTTCCCATCGTATCTGATGGGGGATTACGAGGTTTGAACACACACGCTGATCCCTTGGGTGCATGGGACCCCAGTAATGAGCAGGAATGCGGAATCAGCACTACGCTCGGCTGATGCAGCAACTCATGGTATCGGACACCATCAAGTGGTTGAAGGACATCTATCCAGAACACATCACCGGACATCAGCAATACCAGGAAAGATGAGCTGGAGTGCCACTGAGAAGCAGCTGGGAAACTAACTGGAATACTTCTCTGATGGATTATATCTACTGAGGGACAACCTATCCTAAATGCTCAGTTACTGAGGGACAATCTACACTCATTATTATATCTGTTTTCTACAACCAACTCTCTGTATTAAAATTCTCTTGAGGGTACCAGAATATTTGGATGCTAACATCTAAACTGCATGGTTAAATTTATTAATCTAAAGTTGAGTTATTCCTGATTATGTAATATATGTACTATATGACTTTTAAACCAAACTTTGTACTTTTGGATAATTTAAGCACTATACGCAGATGTACAGAGTGTACATGTGTACACTTAACTTGTGTATTATATAACTTTAACCTTAACTTGTGTATTATATAATTCTAACATTAGCTTCAATAAAAATTTTAAATCTATTCTTACTGTACTGTTAAATGGCTGCTGTGTTTTACCTGAGACATGCTTCCACTACAGTGATGACTAATTAATGTATGTATACATACTACATACACACACACACACACACACGAGAGTTCATAAAACACTTTGCTCTACAAAAACACAGAAGACATGAGCCCCCAGACAATGCATCAATAAAGTTTTCTGTTCTGAACAGTCAAATCACTGGAACTTAGCAGCTAAATCACATTCGGACAAAAAAAAAATTTTTTAATTATTGGAGAGGAACTATTGGAGAGGAATTTAAATTCACAAAATCCGTAATTAAATATAATTATTCAGTAGACAAAACACACTTGAAACTTTGCAGAACTAGGTGAGGACATGAAACATCTGGATTTGCAGACAAAAATGACCCCGAACATTTGCTTGAGGTAATGGTAAAACTTAACCAAAACCTCATGAAAACAGATCTTGCACATGACCCTATTCATGTTGAAAGGAGTTATGGAATTCTCATGCGCAAGATCAGAAAGAGAACAATGCCAGCACTATTACAGTTGCTCTGTCTGATGTAAGACAGGGAGAGAATCTCAGTCTCCTGCAGCACAGCAGTTTTTATCTACAAAGTCAACAAGCTCCTGTTTATTTTCCTGATAAGATACCCACCCCACAGGCATGTCAGAAAGAGTCTGTACCTCCAAAGAGAGAACTCAGATAGAAGGGAAATGAAAAGATCATGTGTTTTCACGGCAGGGGAAGAGAAGGAGAGAGGAATTGAGAAATGAGAAGACATGCAAGTCAGGCAGACTGAAACTTATCTCAAGTGACCATTTATGGAACTGACAACGCAGTTTTTTAGCTCCGGGATTCTCAAAACTTCATTGCACTGACTCCCTTCTGACAACAAAAATTACTACATGACCCCAGGAGGGGGGACCGAAGCTTGAGGCCACACAAGCCCTGCTGCCCCGAGCGGGGGCAGGGCCAAAGCCCAAATCCCACCGCCTCGAGAGGCAAAGCCAAAGCCCACGGGCTTCATCCCCAGGCAGGGGGCCTGTAACCTGAGCCCTGCTGCCCAGGGCTGCAGCCCTTTTGCTTGGGCTCCAGGCGGTGGGGCTCGGGTTTCGGGTTCGGCCCTGGGTCCCAGCAAGTCTAACACCAGCCCTGGTGACCCCATTAAAATGGGGTCGCGACCCACTTTGGGGTCCCAACCTACAGTTTGAGAACCGCTGGTTTGGCTGATTTTCTAATAAAGGTGGAACAGATTTTGGAGGTTGTGTTAGCCAGGCAGTCTCTTAAGAAAGAAAGTCTTTTGTAAAGGAGTCACTATATTTAAGATGTTCTTAGCTGCACTGTTGCTTAGATTACCAAAAAAAATAAAAAAAGGCTGCCAAAACAAGAGCTTGTCCTTGACTCTACGTGCAGCCCAACAGCGTTCAGCTCCAGTTTAGCTGCACTGGTGCTGACACCAGTTGTTAGCAATGGATCATTTTCATAGTGTAGTGCAGTGGTGCTCAACCTTGGCGGTATGCAGAGGTCTTCCACGGGGTACAGCAACTCATCTAGATTTTTCCTGGTTTTACAACAGGCTACACAAAAAGCACTAGCGAAGTCAGTACAAACTAAAATTTCATACAGGCAATGACTGGTTTATACTGCTCTATATACTGCACACTGAAATGTAAGTACAATATTTATATTCCAACTGATTTATTTTATAATTATATGGTAAAAATGAGAACATAAGCAATGTGTCAGGAATAGTGTGGCTGTGACGCTTTTGTATTTTTATGTCTGATTTTGAAAGCAAGTCGTATTTAAGCGAGGTGAAACTTGGGGTACTCAGGACATCAGATTCGTGAAAGGGGTACAGTAGTCTGGGAAGACTGGGAGCCCCTGGTGTAGTCAAGGCTCAAGAGCTCTGTGTGCCTACAGAATCAAGCTGTTAGTCAGTAGCTAAGTACTAAAGTCCTCCAAGCAAGGACAACTTGTATAAAATATCCCAGAGAACCTCTTCTTTAAATATCACCATACCAGAGACAATTCAAAGGACACATAGGCTTATTTGAAGTTGGAAGAAATAATAAGGGACTCTCAAGTATCCCCCAGCTGCGAGTCTGTGATGCCAACTATGAAACATGAGATAAAGTATTAAAAAAAACCCAACATTTACATACATAATATACAATGTAAGTGGACGAGACACTGCCAGCCTCTATAAGAAGGGAACAGAGAATTTGTTGATTTTGCCCTTTTGGCAAAGTTGCATTTCAAGCTAAAGAGAAAAGAAAAAAGGACACCAGGATGACACAGTATTAAGAGGACGACATAGGTTGTATATATTCTACTTGAAATCAACTTGCTGATGTGTGTGTTTGGTTTTTTTTTAAAATTTGGCATCCAATTTGGAAAAATAAAGAGTGCCAAAAGAGTTACAAAGATTCACGCTTCCTGCAAGTATGTGTTTACTGAGGTAGCTTTTACGTGGACATAAATTACGAAGTGTAATAGAGGTATGAAACTACAGTGTGCTGATCCTATAAGAGGATCCACAAGAGCACACTCTGACTCCCACACAGAGTCCTATTGACTTCAATATGACTATAATTTGTGCTTTCAGAACCCTCTGTTGGACTGGGGATTCTAACAATAAGTAGACATCAGAAATGCTTATAACCTGGTACCACACGGAAGGACTGTTTTATTAAGGCAGTAATTAAAATAAAAGGATGGGAGGGTATTGCTTACAAATAGTGACTCAATTTCAACTTTCCTAATTTTTTTTTTAAGTAAAAAGTACCTCTTTTGCTCATAAAGATGAGCCCATGTTCATTATTCACTGAGGAACAAGAATTCTCTGCTTCTATCCTGCCATGTAAATCAACAGCGTCAGAATTTATGCCCTAGGCAGACATTAGATCAAATATAAAGAATTAACTTCTCTTTCTTAAAAATACAGTTTAAAAATGTGGACAAAGGTTGGAAAACAAATTTATGCAAGTCTCAAATAAAAAGCATAAGTATATTTAAGCTCACCTTCATTGTGGATTCTCCTACAGCAAAAAGCTCTGCACCAAAACTAGTTTAACTCAAGAATAGCAGGAAATAAAAAAGCCTTAAGTTTCCTGTTATGCCGAGACTTATATGGGATATCGGGAACAATTTAATGGGTCATTCCAGCATGCATATCATCATCTAGAAACTGTAACTAGGAAGCACATCTAGTCTGTATGACTTCACAGGAAGACAGACAGACAATGAGAAGATAGAGGAAGGTTTTGCTGGTGAGTAATACATAATTTTACTAGAAGCAAAGCAGCCCTTATAAAGGCTGTCTAGCCATGACAAAATACAGTTACTAACCTGTTCTGTAACTACTGTTCTTTGAGACATGTTGCACGTGTCCATGCCACTCAGTGTCAGTGCACCCAGCGCATGGCCATCAGAAACTTTTTCCCCTCAGCGGTACCTGTTGGTTGGCTCAAACTCCTCCTGCTGCGATGCAGCACTAGGCCTTAACCCCCCACCCCTCCATTCCTTCTTGCTGGAACTCAGATACAGAAGGACAGGCGGATGAGTCATGAAACAGACATGTGCAACACATATCAAACAACAACAGTTATGGAACAAGTTAGTAACCATTTTTAATTTGAGTGACTGCACAAGTGCATTCCACTCCTGGTGACCCGGAAGTAGTAAGAATAGGAGGTGGGATCGGGATCTAGATTGGAGAAAAACTCATCCAACTCTAACATAGACTCTGGAGTCTTGAGCCACAGCATAGTAGGAGACAAATGTGTGCACAGAGGACCAGACTGCCACTCTACAAATGTCAGCAATTGGAATTTGTGCCAGAAAGGTTGCTGAGGCCGATTGTGGCCTCATCAAATGAGCTGTGACTCTGTCTGACAGAGCAACATTAGCCAAGCCATATTACATGCGCATACAGGATACAATCCAGGAAGAAAGTCTCTGGATGGACACTGACCAACCTCTTATTCTGTCCACCATTGCTACAAACAGCTGGGAGGATTTATGAAAGTGCCTGATTCTGTCCAGATAAAATGCTAAAGATCGCCTGACGTTCAAGATATGCAAACGCTGTTCCTTTCTGCTCGTATGTGGCTTTGGGTAAAATACGGGCAAATAAATTGCTTGATGTGTAAAGAAGAAACCACCTTTGGGATGAACTTCGGATGAGGACACAAGTAAAACTTGTCCTTAAAAAAAAAAAAAAAAAAAAGATTGTATATGGAAACCCCGACATTAATGCCTATAATTACCCTACTCTTCTGGCCAAGGTAACGTCCACCAAAAACACCACCTTCATTGATTGCTGCAGCAGAGAACGGAAACAAGCTCAGATGGATAACCTAATACTTGACAACCTTAAATTTAGATCCTGCAGGGAACTGGGTCTTGACTCTGAGGGTATAATCTGACTAAGCCTTTTAAAAATCTTATGCATATGTCATTGGAAAAAATAAAGTGATTGTCCACTTTAGACTGGAACACTGGAATAGCTTCCAGATGATGGAACTCACTGCAAAACCTTGGTGTTTCAGATATGACAAGTAGTCCACAATATGTTGAGCTGAAGAACAGGTCAGTGATACTTCATACTGGCGAGTATGAAAACACTTCCACTTAGAGAGGAAAGTAGCACTTGTAGAAGGCTTTCTACTATTTAGCAGGATCTCTTGAATGTCTTCCAGTAGGCCTGCTCTACAATATCTAGCCATGGAGTTGGAGTATCTAGCCATGCAGGTAAGTGAACTGATTGTAGGCGCGAGTGGAGTAGGAGACCATGATACTGGAGGATTAGGTTCAAATCTAGTGGAACAGAAATTGGAGATATCACTGACAGTACCAGGAGAGCGGAGAACAAGTGCTGATGGGCCTATACGGAGATAATAAGTATGACTCTGGCCTGGTCCTATCTTATCTTTAGTAATACCTTGTGAATGAGCGTGACTGGTGGGGAAGCATAGAGGAGCCTACCTGACAACATCATAAAAAAAAACATGTTTATGATGGAACTTGGACCGTGACCCCATAGGGAGCAGAAATGCTGACACTGTCAAATGGACTTCGTTGCAAATAGGGCTATCTGGGGAAACCCCCACCAGTGGAAGATGTATTTGGCCACAACTGAACAAAAAGACCACTCATGGTGAATCATAAACCATCTGCTTAGGTAAGGGGTGGTCAAACTACAGCCCAGGGGCCACATCCGGCCCTCTGGATGTTTTAATCCGGCCATCAAGCTCCTGCTGGGGAGCGTGGTCCGGGGCTTGCCCCGCTCTGCACGGCTCCCAGAAGCAGCAGCATGTCCCCCATATGGCTCCTACATGTAGGGGCAGCCAGGGGGCTCCACATGCTGCCCCCATCCCAAGCACTCCCCCCGCAGATCTCATTGGCCGGGAACTGCGGCCAATAGGAGCTGCAGGGGCGGCACCTGCGAACAAGGCAGCATGCAGAGCTGCCTGGCTGCGCTTCTGCATATGAGCTGGAGAGGGAACATGCTGCTGCTTCAGGGAGCTGCTTGAGGTAAGCACCGCCTAAAGCCTGCACCCCTGCCCCCCCTCACGCCCCAACCCCCTGCCTCAGCCCTGATCCTCTTCCTGCCCTCCAAACCAGCCTGGAGCAACCTCCTGCACCCCCAGCCCACACCCCCAGCCGGAGCCCTCACTCCTCCCCTCCCCGCACCCCAACCCCCTGCCCCAGCCCAGAGCCCCCTCCTGCACCCTGAACTCCTCATTTCTGGCCCCACCCCAGAGCCTGCACCACCAGCCAGATCCCTCAAGCCCTCTCACACACCAACCCCCAATTTCGTGAGCATTCATGGCCTAGCATACAATTTCCATACCCAGATGTGGCCCTCGGGTCAAAAAGTTTGCCCACCCCTGGCTCAGATGGTCTGGTAGGTCATTCTGTACCCCCGGCAGGTAAGAAGCTTCTAGATCTTTCAAGTTGGCAATACCTGCTATTAAAGGGGTAGATCATCCTGTTACAGTAACATTTAAGTTTAGAGGCATAATGTCCCTGTCAGTGCGGCTGGTCCCTGTAAATAAACTAGTTCCAGCTCCCCTGTGCCAGCACAGGTACTCCCATTTAGCCAATGAAGAGGGTGGGGCAGCATCAGAGGCTATAAAGGTCAGGAGTCCTGGAGAGTCATTCAGGGGACTGGAGGAGCTCTCTGGCGAACGCTACCGAGCGTAGCAAGTTCTCTGCAGACCCTCCCTGGGAAGAGGGAGGAATTGGCTAAGAGACTATATGTCTGGGACCTGGGAGAAGGCTGAAGGCAGGATAGCAGCAGGAGGAATGTGCTGGCTGGTGCACCCAAGCCTGAATCAGGTCCACAGGGCTGAAGACAGGGGGAGAAGCAGAGAGAGCTGCCTGCTGGTTCTAAGCAAGAGCGCCACAGTTAAGGGCAGAGATGGCTAAAGGCAGGGGAGCAGAGGAGACATCTCCAGGGCCTGAGAGCTGGAACCAAGGGAACAGTGAGGGATGCTCCCCTGGCAAGGCTGCTCGTAGCAGAGAGGTGTTCCAGCTGGGAAGAGCGGGTTTGCACTCCACTTGAAAGGACTCGTGTGGCGGTCATGATACAAGGACAGAAGACGGCTGCACTGGAGACTCGGTGTGGGGTGACAGACACCAGGGCTGCGCTGGAGAGCCAAGGCATGAGGAGGGGTGCCAGGGCTGTATGTTGCATGCAGAGGCAGTGCTAGCCCATTAGGGGCCCTAAGCAGAAATATTTTGAGGAGTCTCCCATACACACAACACATTAAAAAAAAGTGAATGGAGGGGCCCCTTGAGCTGCTCAGGGTCCCAAGTAATTGCTTAGTCTGCTTATGCCTAGTGCCAGCACTGGTGGCGTGTACTTTTTGGACTGTGCAAGGGGGATTCTGGACTATGGTTGTGGGACCTTTGTAATAAGTTAAACCCACAAGGGCTGTATTTATATTTGGGGAGACTCGGGGGACTTTTTCTGGAGACTCAGAAGAAGGGAAACTGAGGCACACAGACCTGTCATGCTGTGGCCTACTGCAGGAAGATGCCTTGGATGGGGCTGAACAATGACAGTCCCATAGTGACATCCTGAACTTGAACATTATTTGTAAATCTGTTGAGGTTTCTGAGGTCCAGAACAGGTCTCACACAGTCTCCCTTCTTGGGTATCAGGAAATATCTGGAGCAGAACCCCTTCCCTTGATGTTGTGGAGGAAGTTCCTCTATAATCCTTCTTTTAGGGGAGGGGGGAAAAAAGAAAGGTTTTTTTTTCCCCCTGCTACAGGAGTTCTTGTGAGAGAGGTCCCCAAAGGGAGAGTGGGGAGGGGGAGGGAAGTGAGGGGACCCAGTGGAAAATTGGATTAACTGTCTGACGGTATCTGGTACTCAGTAATCCAAGGCAATCTCACACCAAGCACTGTAAAATGATGAGAAGCAGAATGAATTGCAGAGAGGTGTGGGGTTCTCCAGGGGCATATCAAAATTGCTGTTTTGCCAAGACAGTACGTGACAAAGGACCCTGCTTCTGTATTGAGGCCTTTTTTTTTTTTTTTTTTTTTAACTTTTAAGAAAGGATTTTTTTAAATTTAAAATTAGATTTTTTTGATAAAATGCTTTTTGAGGAAAAAACCTAAAGATAGTTTTAGTAGTTTTAATTAAGATACGTTATGGCTCAAAGATATCTCATCATAGAATAGGGATTATAAATTCTAATTCTATAGTATGAGACAATATATTCATGTAATGTTTAAGAAAAGTTTTGTAAATGAGTTCCAAAAATTCATGGATTAGGAACCCAATCTTATGGGGTTCCAGGGGTTTCTGTATAGATTATTTAGGTTAATCTTTCTATCTACCGAATAAGACTCAGTGCTCAGTCTAGAAGATACCATCAGAGATGTTTAGTTTTGCAGTTCTCAAACTCTGGATTTGTGTCTCCAGAGATAACATGCTTGTCAACAGCAAAAATGTTTATATACTATTTATTTAAAGAGGTGAGAAATAACAGACCTCAACCCTATTGACCCTCTGCAAATTTGTGTACACAGAGTCAATCCCTTACCTCTCTCTAAAAGTGCTAAGTTTCAAAAAGTTCAATGAATAGAAGATTGTTGGGGACGGAATAGATCTGGTCAAGAAGAAGTCTGGAGATAAATGTGAGAAAGGAAGGACAGGCAGTAGAAACAAAAGTGAAACTGCTTGAGCAGCATATTCCAGAAGTCCTGAGGTCTTTCTGACTGCGTAGCCTTCATTGATTTGAGATCTACCATACCATTCTCACTAGAAGGGAAAACCTATAATGGCAGCAGACCATAAAAGAGGCGCAGTTTGGGAATATTTTAATGAAGTTCCTCTACCGGTGGGTAAGACAGGCATGCGTGCAAAATGCAAACAGTGCAACAAAGACATGCAAGCCTTGGTTGCCCAAATAAAACAACACCATGAGACATGTTCCTTCTCAAGAGGAAGCTGCACTGAAGATGATGAAAGGAACATGTCTGAACATGCAGGATCTTCAGGTTGGTAAACTTTATTTCATACTTCTTTCTTAAGAACTGCCTGTCTTCTTTCTGCATTATTCTTGAATTCTCATGTTTGAGCAAAAAATATAGTTGTTACTCTATGGTACTAGCATTTTAGATGCAGTTGTGATAAAAAAATAAATAGCTGAAATAAGCAGATCTTCCTTTTACAATTTCACCTTTAAAGTAGTACTGAGTGTCAGTGAATGCAATGAGTTATACTGAAGGAGCAATATGGTAATAATAGTTAAATAACAGCATTGACTTATTTTGTTTAGGAGAATCCATCCTCAACATACAGGATTCTGAAGATTATCCACCTTCAAGATCACCATCATTTTCTATACTTTCAGAGTTATCTGCCAATGATAGTGTTTCAGTCACACCATGTATGTCACAGAGCCACAGTATATCACCTGTAGCAAAAAGAAAAAAAATTTCCACCATCCAGAAACAAACACAGATAAGTTTGTGATAAGAACCAGCAGATTACAAAAAGTAACTGATGAAAAAATTGCCCGGTTTGTTTGTGCAACAAACTCTCCTTTCCGTATGATTGAGAACCCACACTTCATTAATATGGTTCAGTCATTAAGACCAGGATATAGTCCACCCAACAGAGCAGATGTCGCAGGCAAATTTCTGGATAAAGATTATGAAAGAGAAATTGAGCAGTGTGCAAAAGGTCTAGAGGGTAAAATTGTTAACCTGAGTCTTGATGGGTGGAGCAATGTCCACAATGATCCTGTTGTATGTGCTTTGTGACAACAGAAGAAGGGAATGTCTTCCTTACAGAAACAATTGATACATCAGGAAATGCACACACAGCAGAATACTTACAAGAAGTAGCAGTAAAAGCTATAACAAACTGTGGGGAAAAAAATGCAAATGTCTAGTACGCATCTTGGTCACAGACAATGCTGCAAATGTATCCAAGATGAGAAGAAAATATTTAGGAGAGAGTCCCAAGCTAATAACAATCATTTGAGCAGGGCTCATTTGATGCACCTCCTAGCCAAAGACTTCAGTGTTCCAGAAATAAAGGCTAATGTTGTTAAAATTGCAAAATACTTCTGTTAACAACCACTTTGCAGCAGCTGCTCCGAAAAAATGTGGGAGGAACAAAGCTAACTCTCCCACAAAATGTGCAATGGAACTCAGTAGTGGACTCTTTTGAGCACTATATCAAGAACTGGCCTAATCCAATGACAGTTTGTGAACAAAATAGTGAAAAAATAGATGGCACTGTCACAGCCAAAGTTCTCAAGACTGGGCTTAAGAGAAATGTTGAACACATGCTGAGTACCCTGAAGCCTATTTCTGTAGCCTTGAACAAAATGCAGGGAAATGGCTGTTTTATTGCTGAAGCTGTTGAAATTTGGAAGGAACTGAGTGAGATCTTAAAAAGAGAAATATGCAATGACAGAGTTAAATTACAAGCACTAAAAAAACAAATGGGACAAATCTATCTCTAGCTCATTTTCTTGCAAATATTCTCAAAACTCGGTACCAGGGTCAAACCTTAACTGCTGAAAAGGAGGAGATGGCTATGACATGGACATCCAGCAATCATCCCTCCATAATGCCAACTATAAGAAACTTCAGAGCTAAGGGTGAACCAATCAAGATATAGATGTTTGCTGATGATGTTTTAAGAAAGTCACATCAGTGAACTGGTGGAAGTCATGTAAGCACTTGGATTCAGAGGCTGTTGAAGTGATAATCTCACTTTTAACAGCAGTAGCTTCTTCTGCTGGTGTTGAAAGAATATTTTCTTCCTTTGGACTAATTCATTCCAAATTAAGAAATTGTTTGGGACCTGAAAAATCAGGAAATCTTATTTTTCTTTTCCAGATTATGAACAAATAGGAAAATGAAGGTGAAGATGACTGAGTTAGCAGCAGAAGCCAATATTTTAAATTTCTCATGTTGACCTGGCTGACATAGATATCTTAATATTTCATTTAACTGTTTTTAAAACAATTAACTAAAACAAACCTGATTTTAAAATACTTGAATGTTTAACTAAATTTTAACATTCATATGCTTGTTTTGTTAAAATATTATGTTTGCTGCTGAAGAAAAAAATCCAGAATACACAACATTGTTGTTTTAGTTAAATAAAACAATTTAAATGTCTGTCTGGTGATGTTCTCCTCCTAATACATCATAGCAAGAAAATCCTCCAAATATTAATGATTAATCTATTGAATTGGAGATAGTTCACCTCCCAATGACTTCATAAGTATCTGCTTCAATTACCTTTGGTAAATGAAATAATCAAACAATCATTCATTTTCTGATATAGCTGTAAAACTAATCTGAAAAAAGTTTTAAAAATAAATCACTTTAAAAATGTATAGTGTGTACCTTCTAAAAATGAAACCTACATCTATCTCTGAGTTCTGAAGAATATGTATTGAGGTTATAACAATCAACAAGAATGTACTTTTATGTAGAAATTCATGATTAAATCAAGTCTTCCTGACTAATGATTTAAATCAACTTGATTTAAATCAAATCCACCCTGAACACAGTATTCCAATAGCAATTGTACCAGTGTTAAATACAGATGTAAAATATCCTCTATTTCCTAATCAGTATTCCCATTTATACAGCTACGGATCACATCTGCCCGTTTTGCCCAGTGCAATGCTGTGGCTCTCTCATTCAGCTAATTATCTATCATGACTCCCGACCCTTATGCAAACTCTCTGCTTCCCAAGAAAGAGTTCCCCACTCCTGTAAGTAAAGCCTGCAATCTTTGTTCCTAGATGTCTGACTTTACATTTGGCAATACAAAAAAAACCACATCATCATCATTTGCTTGGGCCCATTTACAAGGGGACCCAGATTGTTCTGAGTGACCTGTCCTTTTCATTATTTTCCTCTCCACATTGCAAATATGTTCTGGTGGCTGAAACTAAAGCAGCAGCTAGGCTGGAGCTGCTGGGGAAAAAATACCTGAATGTTTGAAAATGGTGATACTGATAAAAAGCCACCAAGAAAAAAATCCCTCTCAGCCCCTCCCAGAATTCCTATTCCTTCCCCACTCCCTGCCTTTTTTTTTTTTTTTCTTGGACCAGCTGTCTTGGTGGCTCCCTGAAAGCCACTTTTTGTTCTGACTCTGCTCCTGCAGATGCCACTAATGCGTCCTGCCTTGGGAGCAGACCAGGTGTGCAAGACTGTAGCCTAGGACAGAAGTCCCTCTGCCCAAGCTTCTCTTTCTTCCCCTACCATTCACAGCAGCCTTTGAGAACACAAACGTAGCTGGCCTCTTTTAGCCAACAAGTGACAGCTCCCACCCTGAACAGCGCATAACCTTGAGCAGCCCAGAAGGGAAAACAAAAACAAAAAAAAGAGGCAGACAGACAAGGAAAAAAGGGAACCAAGACAACAGGAACAGAGACAGGGGAAAGAAGAGATGGTGACGACAATTTGCTGGGATATGACATGAGGAACACCGCTCCCACCCACATCTGCTAATTAGCTGCAAGAAGTTGAGACTCATAAGACTTTTTTTTAAAAGAAGAAAAAAAAAGAGGAGTTATATGTGACTGGGAGGCCAGGCAGATTCAGCGTAGGAGTGCCACATGGTTTTGTAGCTAAAAAAAAAAATTAGTATTAAAATGTAACATTGTTTCATGTGTGCAAACATCAGATGGGGAGGGGGGGAGAGAACCTAGGATAAAATCTCACCCAGATATAAATCCAGTTCTTCAGAGGTAAAACTTCATTGCATTAACGCATTGCAAAACCTAAACAGTTTTAATTCCAATATTTAGTAATACATCTTTAAGAAATCTACAGGAGTAGGCAATACAAATACAGACTACGTAGACAAAATGTACATATTGGTACACACTAAACAAAAATTCAAGAGGTACTGTAGTGAGGTGAGAAATTTCATTTTTTTTAAAGCCATCTGAAAATTCTCTGTTAAAGCCCTTCCAGTCGCAGGGTGGATAAAAATGAATGATTTAAATAAGCACATAAAAATAAAAAAATCTGATTTAAAAAAAGTTTAAATTAAATAAACCTATTTAAAATTAAATTTGAAATTCACAACTCATGTTAAGGCTTAAAATTATTATACTGTATTAAAATAACAAATTAAATACAAAAAAAAAATTAAGCAGTACATGTTTGCTGCCAAACTTTAAAGGAAGTCAAACCACTGAACTAGAAGTCGTCACTGGTGACAAAGAGGCCCATGGTGACAACTGGCAAAGGGTTCACCATTCTTTCCAAGCAACTCCTGTCTTAGACCTGACAAACTCACTACACCTAATACATCACTTCCATGGTATTTATCCACAAAGGGCAGCATTTGAGGTCTCTACTGAAAGGTTGTACCTTATCAATACTCAGTCATTGTGAGAGGTATGTATGAGTAATATTTAAGGAATAATAGGACCATACTGAAAATTATGCCCTTATGGTCTTGGAGTGAAGGTGAGTCACCAGGGAATAATGGCTCAGTGATGGCCCATTTGAATTGTCACCTCTCCCTGGCTAGCCAATTATCTAATGGATTGCTCAACTGTCTACCTTTGCACCACCCCAGAAAAGTCAATGAAAACCAGCAAAGAAACCATCAACATCAACACCACTTGAGAAGGATAACATGACAGTGAGGGGATCCCTCTGTGTGAATAGAAGACAAAACTACTTCAGGATATCACAAGATGGAGAAAGACACTACAGATCCATCTACTGAGGAAATACCTTAATGAGTGGGAGTGCTTCATGAAACTCCTTAGGGCAAGCAAGCACTGCAAAAGACTGAACTTTGGGGGTGAGAATCCACTTTATTAGATAGGGAAGATAACTATTAATACATATAGGCCCTAGTTCACATTTTATTATTTTGTTCTGTATGTAACCATTTGTATTTATCAATCACATTTGTTTTGAATCTCCATTCTTTCTTGATTAAATCCCCCTATATTTGAATGTAATTGAACTCAAGTGCTAGGTGTATGCAGGAGTGGTAGTTTAAGGTAAAACTGGGATTTTTGGAAATATAGGATCTGGAATTTCTATGGGTCCATCCAGTGACTGGAGGCTGGACATCACAAGGGGACACTTTGAAGGGGTTCCAGGACTGGGAAGCCTTCCTTGGTTGTCAACCTGCAGTGAAAAGGCAGGGCTGGTACAGCCCAGAAAGAGTGCTTGAGTGACTGGTTGTGTAATGAGCTAACACTCAGCTGGCACAGGTAAAACCCTCTCACACTGGTGGGTGGTGGCAACAAGGTCACTCTCAGCCCTGGGTGCCCCAAGAAGCATTACAACATGCATCTGGAACCAGAGTTTGTTGACGTGCTAAGCCAGCTTTTGACAGCAGTAGCCTCTTCTGCAGGTGCAGAAAGAATGTTTCCTTCATTTCAGTTGATTCAAATATTCAGTTCAATTACTAGTTCTTTAAACATTAGAAATCAACTGGGAGTTGAAAAAGCAGGAATGCTTGCTCTCCTCTTCCAATCTATAAATCAAAATGAGGCCTGAGAGGATGACATCTACTGAAATCTTGAAAAGCATGGTGACCAGAAACAACCAGTTCAACTCACTAGTTATGGATAATGCTTCCTTTGTTTAATAAACAATTACAGTAGTTTTAAACGGCAAAGATGTTTTGATACATAAATTTTTTTCTTATCAGCACATTTAAGATGGTTTTAATCAATTAAAAAACTAAATGATTTTATGCATTTTCATTGAGTTTGACATGAATCACAAGTAGAAAATTATCTAGTAAATAAGAAATGCATTCACCATTTTCTTACAATCAAAAATTGAAAAATTAAGAATCTGAATAAATATAAGAGATGTAATTGCTTAAATCTGTATAACTAGTTTATCATCCTTGTTAAACAAAAAGTAGCACCAAATTTAGTGTAAAAGTTATATTTAATTGCAAATCACATGATTTAATGGTTACCAGCCAATGAGAATCAACCCTTTTTTAAGGAAAGTAACTAAAAAGTACAAATAAAATCGATGATTTAAATGAAGGTTTCCTGATTGCTGATTCAAATCATGATTAAAATTGGCAATTTAAATCACTTTGATTTCAGTAATTCACATTGCCAAAACCCAAGCTACTTTTCCAACTGTCTTTAGCATTAGGATTCTACTAGCTATATCAATTATGTGGCACATATTTGCAGGTTTAAATGCTAAGTTATATTTTATTGCATAAAGGGTGGCAAACCCCAGGTCAAATTTTAACATTAGTGAAAGTATTGAAGGCACGCTTTACAACTTGCATTTGTGAACTCCAGCATGGATGGCTCCAGAAAATGTAATTTGGGCAGACTTCAGGTAGCATCAGATTCCCCTCTCAGACACAGACAATACAACTGCCTAGGTTTTCTGAATCTTTGTTTGCAGCTAGGCCCTTAAAATGGCATTGTCAGGTTTGCAGGAGGGCTTTCTTGGTATTTTAAAGTGAGTTCTTAGTAGACTTTCTTTGAAACCTAAAACTGAAACAATCTTTCAAGAATATTTCAAGTCTTACTAGGCTTAGAGTTGTTGGAAGAAGCAAAGGAGACATAAGATTAAAAAAAAAAGTGAAGAAAGGTTTGAGAATGCAACTGCATTTGTACTTTCACATGAAAAAGCCTCAGCATCTTCAAGCACCTACCTGCTCGGCTAATTATAATAAACAAACAGAGTCACACCTTAATCCAGATGCATTGCAAATTGCTTTATAAATTTAAAATAGTGCCCACAGGGATAATCTCATCCACCTCTGAAATGTAGCTACGGTAAAATACCGTAAACACTTAACAGTTTGCAACAACACTACAAAATTATTTAAGGCAAGAGTTAAAGGATATTTTTTCCAGTGGAATGTGGTTGTCAGAATGCAATTGCCGGAGTTGTAATTTGACTAGAACACTAGGCCTAAGAATCCTCCTCTTGCAAACAAAAACGTGTGCACTGAATGTTTAATTTGTGAAAGTGGTAGGACCTCAGTTTTAGATCTCATCTGAAAAATCAGTGTCTTGAGCAGCTCAGAGCCGCCTAACACCACGCTGTGGAATTAGTTTAATATTGACTCAATGGAAAGAATGCCACATGCAGAATCATTAATTCCATGTCTTGCAGCACACCCAGGTGTGCCTTGGAGGTCTCCTAGCAGAGCAATGACTCAGCCTCACATTGTTTAGCTTATAACATGGTGGCATGACTGCACACATATCAGTGATACAACATTTATACAAGAGAATCTTAAAATTGATTCAGTCTTTTAAAAAATAATCTGATTTCCTTTGGACAGACAAGTGATCAGACCTAAAATGGCCTTCACTCCATGAGGACAACATTCTGATCAAACAACGGTTACCACATCATCTTGCTTCACAAACTTTCTCTAGAAATAGAGAACAAAATAAATGACATTTCTATCATGTATTTCTTATGCTTTTGTAAACAGGCATTGTGCCACATCGTGACTGTCTATTTCACCTTGGACCACACTAAGACAGCTGTCATGCATAACGCTCCAGGTACAGTTGATGTTTTCTGTCTCAATACGTTAACAAAATACACAAATCCTGTCAACCTGTCTGACACCAAGATAAAAATATGAACATTATAGTGGTGGAGTGTAAGGAATACTATTAGAAGTCAAAGGTACTTCTCGTTCCTAAAGATACAGGCATGGATCCTACTTTAGGTTTTGGTCCACTGGAAAAAGGTTGAAAATGGGGGGAAGAGAGAAGTTGTTGGAAGTAGAGCAGAAATGCAGTAAATTACAGTATTTTGATGCATTAAATTGAAGATATTGAGATCTCTTTCCTTTTTCGTCCCACCTTTAAATGGAGTGTTTGGACCTGGGTGTGTATCTGTTTTGATGACGTTCTCACTCATGTAACAACTGCATGTACTGGGGATCAAAACTAGGCACTTAATTTAGTAAGTATACATTTTCCCAACACATTGAGAACAGGGAAGAAAGGTCCTTCCTACTCCAGTACTTCCCTCTACCCTCCACTAAAAGATCACAGCAACTCACCCACAGCTGGACTTTTGGAGACTGTTAGTGCTTCTTTGCACAAAAAAAACAGCAGCAAGTCCCTTGAGAGAGATATAAAATCTTGTCTCTAGCCCAGAGAATGAATGTGCTGTCTTGGCCGCATAAGTGATAAAAACACCTATGCTGACAGAGAATGCAGCATGTGTATGTTACTATTAAACTTGTCAGTAAGTCTTTTGCTAAACACAGGCTGCCACCTTAACATCAATGTTATCTTCAGCCACTGCATGGCACAAACACTTAAAAGCACATGGTGGCTAACGACCAACATTGTAATTAGTATTAGATACAGAATCCTATTTAATAAAACTCCAGGCCAATTTTTTCAAACCTAGGCACCTAAACTTGGACTCCCAAATACTGAGGCTCCTCAACAGAAGTGGCCAGTTTGTCAAAGGTACTGAGTTACAGGAGGAAAAGGGATGAGAATATCAGTCGCTTTTTATTAAAGATGTTGTGAGACCTCTGCTCAAGAAATCATCTCTTGATGCTGGTAATGTTGCTAGCAACCCACCTGTGTTCAATTTGCCTTGTTGGGATAAGCTGGAGGAAAAAGATTATAGCAGGGCAAATCTGGTGTCCTCAGACTCTCTCTCAGGTTTGTAGGCCTGGGTCTGGGACAGAAATTGAACTGGTAGCACTGTCTGATTATTCTCATCTGAAATTAGATTAAGTCTTCATGCTCGTTCTTCTAAATTTATCATCTGGCAGGTGTGAATGGAGTCCCTCTTGAGTAGGTGTATTCATTTGAATGTAAGGTCCCAGAAGGTAGTTTTGGGGAATTGATCATCTGCCCCAAAGTTTTTCCCATGTTGAGTACCCACAGGGTTCCATCTTGTCAGCCATCCCGTTTAACATGTATAAAAGGCCATTGGAAGGGTTAGCATGGATACACAGGCTATAATGCCTTCAGCATGTTGACAATAACCATGTATGCCTGTATCACTCCAATCCTGCCAACACAGTGAAATAAATGACCCAGTGTCTGTACAAGTTCAGAGTCTGAATGACAGCAAGCTGGCTAAAACTCAATCCAGACACGACTGAGGTAATGCAAGAAGGTTGGGGGAAGCAACTGGAATAATTGGAGAGGAGTATGAACATTATCCTGATTGAAGGAGAACCCCACACACACACACCCCCGACAGAAGGGAAGACAGGTCTGAAATTTAGAGGTCTTTGTTATACACTGGGCTTCTCCTGGGTACAACTGTGGGGCCAAGAGCACTCCCTCTGTCTCTGGTAATTAATGTCAGAATTAATTCTATGTCTAAAAAGCAAGACGATTTCTGTGAAATTTTCATGACCCTATTTCCAATCTGAAAGCATAAAGCAGTATGAATCAGTCACAGGCAGCTTCCCAGAGATAATGTCTGATAGAACAGATATATTTTATTAAAAAAAAAAAAAAAAATCAAGATTTCTTCCACAGTCTGGATAATGTTATAAAACAAATGTCTAAATAAAGTTGGAAAACAAGGGGGGGGGGTTAATGCAAAACAAATACACACAAGAACAGAAACAATTACAAAGCCATTTTTTAAACACAGGTACAAAAATTTGTGCTCATAAAAAGAATCATGTTACCTCAAACAGACCAGATATAACTGTAACACAAATCAAAACATATGACTGGACTCTGTCAATCATAAACTCTTAAGATTAGAGAAACAAACCACCCAGCTGGTCTCCAGCAATGAGAGAAAATAGTCTTCTTGCTCATTCAGTTCAGCATGCTCGTCCTGAATATAAATATATGCCCAATCATGTATGTACATGCTGTTTCTGCAATATAAACTATTGTTCATTAGTGGCTGAACTGAGGAAAAACTCACCATACTTTTATAAGGGCCAGGAGTCAGAATACAGATTCTGCTATGGACATAAGAGGAAACTTTAAAGCTATGTTTTAGGAAACCAACAATTAGGAAGAATGGTTTAAAAAAAAAAAAAAGACAAACAAGAAGTTGTCTCATTTTGGGGGGCTTTTAAAAAATTAATTTTAGATTTGTTACACAATGCAAAGAATGGGAACATATCAACTAAACTAAGAGTAGTTACATATTCACACCTCAAACACAGGAACAAAATATTTGCCATAATGGATCAGAGTCGGACTGTGGCCACAGATTTCATGTGTGACCTTAAGCAAGTCACAGTCTCTTTGTACCTCACTTCCCCATCTGTAAAATGGGATAAAAAACACTTTCCTACTTCACAGAGGTGTTGTGAGGATAAACACATTCAAGTCTGTGAGGAACTCATATATTGCAATAGTGAGGGTCACATAAATACCTTCAGCAGAATAAATGTGAGCCCCTTACTTACACTGGTGGGTAATTACACATGCAAGCAGTCCCATTAACTTCAATACAGCTTCTCATGCGGGTAACTCCGCCTCCCAATTTGAGTAAGAGGCTCACATCCTGACCCCAAGTAATTTTATTATACATTAAGATGTCTTTCAATGTATCAACAACTGTGGAAACAAGAAAAATTATACAGTAAGGTAATTCTGTTCATAGAATCATAGAAAAGTAGGGCTGGAAGAGACCTCGAGAGATCACCTAGTCCTGCAGGGACACATGACCAAGTAAACCTAGACCATCCCTCACAGATGTTTATCTAACCTGTTCTTAAAAACCTTCATTGACAGAGATTCCAAAACCTTCCTTGGAAGCCTATTCAGGTACTTAACTATCCTTAAAGTTAGAAAAATTTTCTAATATCTAAACTAAATCTCCCTTTCTGCAAATTAAGCCCATTACTTCTTGTCCTACCTTCCACAGACATGAAGAACAACTGATCACCATCCTCTTTATCACAGCCCTTAACACATATGAAGTCTTATCAGATCCCCCTCCCTCCATTTTCTTTTCTCAAGACTAAATATGCTCACTTGGGGTTTTTTTTTAACCTTTCCTCATGGATCAGGTTTTCAAAATCTTTTATCCGGTTGTTTCTCTCCTTTGCACTCTCTCCAATTTGTTCACAGCTTTCCTAAAGTGTGGCACCTAAAATTGGACAGAGTACTCCAGCTGAGCCTTCACCAGTGTTGAGTAGAGCAGGACAATTACCTCCCATGTTTTACGTATGACACGCCTGTTAATATATCCCAGAATGACACTGGTTTTTTCCCCTCCAATTGCACCACATTGTTGATTTATATTCAGTTTGCGATCCACTATAACCTCCAGATCCTTTTTAGCAGTACTACTGCCTAACTAGTTATCCTCCATTTTGTAGTTGTGCATTTGATTTTTCCTTCCTAAGTATTTGCACTTTTCTTTATTGAATTTCATCTTGCGATTTCAGACCAGTTCTCTGATTTGTCAAGGCTGTTCTGAATTCTAATCCTGTCCTCCAAAGTGCTTGCAACCCCTCCCAGCTTGGCATCAGCCACAAATTTTGCTCTCCACTCTGTTATCCATTCAAAGAAAATATTGAATAGTACCAAACCCAGGAGTTGGCACCTGAGGGATCCCACTAGATAGGCCTTTCCAGGTTGACAGCGAACTATTGATAACTACTGAGTATGGTTTTTTAAACCAGTTGTGCATCCACTGTATAGTAATTTCATCTAGTTTGCTTATGAGAATATCATGTTGGACTATATCAAAAATCTCACTAAAATCAAGATATCACATCAACTGCTTCTCCCCCCATCCACTAGGCCAGTAACACTGTCAAAGAAGTACATTAGGTTCATTCGGCATGATTTTCTCTTGACAAATCCATTTTGGCTACGTTTTGTTACTCTATCATCCTCTAGGAGCTTACAAATTGACTGTTTAATAATTTGTTCTAGAATCTTTCCAGGTATTGAAGTTAGGCTGGCTGGTCTAAAATTCCCTGGGTAACCTTTTTCACCTTCTTAAAGGTAGGTATTATGGTTTTCCCTTTTTCAGTCCTCTGGGATCGCACTCACACTCAATGAGTTCTCAAATATGGTTGCTAACAGTTCTGAGATTGCTTCAGCTAGTTAATTAAGTACCCGAGGATGAACTTAATCAGGCTCTGCCAACTTGAGTACATCTAATTTATCTAAATATTCTTTAATCTGGTCTTTCCCTATTTTGGCTTGCACTTCTTCCCTCTTGTTTTTTCTGACGAGTGTCTGGTAATGATTAAACTTTTTAGTGAAGACTGAAGCAAAAAAAGGCATTAAGCACCACAGCCTCCTTGATGTCATCAGTTATTAACTCTCCTTCCTTACCTAAGCAGAGGACCTACATTTTCCTTGTGTAGCCCACTCCATGAGAAAAAGGGCTGGAACAGGCCAGAGAGGCCGCGCAGACCAGCAGCCAATCAGCAAAGGCCTGTGGAGAGCCAATCAGGGCAAAGAAAGAGGCAGGGAATCGGGGCTGGGCTGGGCCCTATATAAAGGGTGCCTAGCAAAGGAGAGGGCAGTCTCTCCCTGACTAACAAGGGAGAGACTGCCCTGACTGGCTCTTGAGGTAAGGAGGTAGCACCTTGGACAGAGCAGAGCAGAGCAGTGCTGGGCAGGCTCTGAGGAGTAGAGGAGAGCTCCGGCCCAGTTACCTGCCAGGCTGCGGCCCCTACTAAAAAGGGTCGACAAGGTGCACGGGGCCAAAGAGGAAGTGGCCCAGGGAAGATAGGCAGACAAGAGGGGAGAGGAGGGCAGAGAGAGGCTGCCGCTAGAGGGTCCCTGGGTTGGGACCGGAGTTGCGGGTGGGCCCGGGTCCCCCCACTTGCACTGCACCTGGCCACAGAGGAGTGTGGCTGAGACAGACTGCAACTTGCCCTGAGGTGAGGGGCTAGACTTTGGGGTTGGAGTTGGCCACTAAGGCAGGTGCAAGCCAAAGGACTGTCATTACCCACCCCACCCCGGAAGGGGTGAGAATGGAGTAGTGGGAGCTGCCAGAGGGCAGTGTCCTGAAGCGGACACTGCCAAGCGGGGAGCAATGCGGTTCCCAAATCAGCAGAGCAGACAATGAGTGACACCCCACGCACAGAGGGCGCTCCACAGCTGACAAGAGCTAATTCCTGGAGCAACCAGCAGGAGGCGCCAGCGGTGGTGAGTCCTGATCCTGTTACACTGTAGTTACATGTAGGCGGATTCTGTGCCACTGCGCGTGTGCAGAATTCATTTGCTTCCCTGCAGAAAGAGACAAGGAAAGAAAGGGAAGCCATGTGGGGGTGGGGGTAGGGATGGGGAGGTGTAGTTTGGGGGTGGGATATTGCCCCCCCATAAAGGTGAGGCGGGGGGGAATGCGGGGTCACATGCCATTGGCTCCCCCCGCCCTTCCCCCACACCATTTCTGCAAATGCAGAGATGCCCAGCTGAAGGAGGGCGCTGCTTGGCTCCACTGATTCTGAAGTTGGACACTGCCTCTTGGGTCCTAGCACCAGTCATGCTCCTCCTCTGTGTGTTGGGAGCCATCCTGTTTTCTGTACAACAGTGAGTGCCCGCGGTGGGGCAGGATAAGAGGGGCCAGGTGGGGGGGAAGAGGGAGTGGCAAGGAAAGAGGGTGGGATAGGGCAGGAGGACGGTGATGTGGGAGTGAGGGGGGATAGGGTGCAGTGGGGATAGAGAAAGGGGAAATCAAGGGTATAGGGGAATTGTGTGGGAGAGTGGGAGCCTGGTATAGGGTGTCCCGGCAGCAGCTGGGGCTCTCCTGTTAAGCAGGCCCATCAAACCCACACTCTGATGAGCCTCACCCCCCGGCCAACCTGACAAGCTCCCTGCACTTGGACCCTCACCCTACTGAGCCCCAACCAGCTGCACCCAGACCCCCACCTCACCAAGCCCCAGAACCCACGACGCCCCCCACTGAACCTGCCCAGACCCCCCCTGCTGACCCTCATGCCCCCAAACTCAGAGCCCTCCTGCTGAGCCCCAACTACCATCACCTAGAACCCCCTGCAGAGTCCTACTGCCTTTGCACTTGAAATCCCCAATGAACCCTTGTGCATCCAGATTCCACGCAGCATCTGGACCCCCCACTGAGCTGCCCACACCCAGACTGCCCCACCCAGAACCATCTCACCCCACACCTGGATTCCACCCACACTAAGCCCCTGCACACTTGGATCCAGATAGGCTGAGCCTGCCTGCCCACATCTGGTGCTCCTGGCACAGAGGGGCAGGGCCCTGGAGTGTTTCTG
The DNA here is from genome assembly GCF_020497125.1 of Mauremys mutica. Classification (NCBI taxonomy): domain Eukaryota; kingdom Metazoa; phylum Chordata; order Testudines; family Geoemydidae; genus Mauremys; species Mauremys mutica. The sequence goes on from NC_059072.1 coordinate 256,069,658, forward strand.
AGGCAGGCCCAGCTCTTGTGCTGTGTCAGGGTCCGGTGTACCCTCACCACCAAGTCCCTGCCCTGGGGCTGGGGGGATTGCAGGGCCATCTCCTGACTCCATGCCGCCAGTGGCCTGTGCTTCCCATTCCCATGCTGGAATCTCCACATTTATTTATTAACAAATAAAATTTACAGAATTTTGCATGATTTTCAAATACTGTGCTCAGGATTTTTACTTTTTTGGTGCAGAATTCCCTCAGGATTACTTAGTCTCTCTTGCTCCCAGTGTACTGTAACCTCTTCTTATTGCTTTTATCACCCTGGCTAGGGGTAACTCATTTTGTGCCTTCACTTTTTTAATTTTGTCCCTATTATGCTATTCTTTTGTACTCCATCCCGCAAATTTCCACTTTTGGTAGGATTCTCTTTTGATTGTCAGGTCATTAAAGAGCTCCTAATACAGCCATATTGGCCTCTTACTATTCTTCCAGTCTTTCCTTCAAATGGGGATAGTTTACTGTTGTTCCCTTAATCTGCTGCTCTCGCTCCTTCCTTTCCTTAGAATCATTACATCTATCATTTCTGATCACTTTCACCCAAGTTACCTTCAACCTTCAGATTTGCAACAAATTCCTCACTGTTAATCAGCATGAAGTCTAAACTGGCTATCCCCTGGCTACTTCCTACACCTTCTGAAACAAAACATTTAGATTACTAACTGGGGGGGGGGGGGAGAGACACGAAAATTATTTCCACATTTCTGACATAGGACAGGATTGGTTTATGAGGAGATGGAATGCATAAGCCCTGACAAATATAGAGCAAGGGAAAAAGGAAAGCTATTTAAAGGATATTTTAAAATGCAGCAATAATCATACAAATACAAAAATAAGTGTTACCGAACAGTCTTCTTGCAGATGGGAAGAATTCACTGTGTTCAGGAAGAAAATTAAGATCCTTGTTAAAGTGCCAGAAACTAAAAGCACAGCACGCATGGAGTCTCTCAAAGCCACTGCACAAGTAGACTCAGAAAGATGATGTTCTGAGGTGGGATGAGCATGCTCTTGTCCAGTTTCATAGCTATGAACAGGTTCCAGCACTACAACTAAGATGTGGTAAATGGTAAAGTTTTTAAAAATGAGATGCATGAACCAGCCAGTGAAGGTAGGAAATTAACAAGATCCTGTTCTTCCAGAAGTGAGCAGCTACCAGAGTTTTGTCAAGATCTGAGATGGATAAAAGCTGAAGGATTGCATGACAGCGGTACCAGAGACAAAACAGTAGTAGCTGGAAAGCAACCAGACACATGAAAGGCATTTTACAAGTCTCTTGAGGCAAGGAAGCTCACTATGGGCACTGACTAAAAGGAAAGGGTGTCGGACTGCTGAACCACTGGGGAGCAACGTAACCATTCAAACTTTACAATCCAGAACAGGGCAAATTCAACTAAGATGCCAAGAAACACTGAGCTAAGAGAACTGAGATCCTGCCTATAACTAGTGATAAAAGTTCTCCAGGGAATTTTATGCCACAGTTTATGAAAGAGAGAAATTCAGAACAGATTAAAATCTCTGGCAGATTACAGTGAACAGAAACAGCCAAATGAACACACACAAAAACTGTAGGATCTCAAAGAACTGCTAATTCATTTGTCCAGGGGATATTTGGGGGCAGTGTTGCCCTCTAAGAAGGGAAGACTTTCCTGAGCAATTGGCTATTGCAGACTTAACAGCAAATAACCCATAACTCTGATTTGTCAGCTGGTAGGTTTTATAATTCGAAAAAAATAGTAGGGAAGGTGAAACCAATATCAAAACCCCAGCTGAAGGTGAAGAACACCATCGAGTGAGGTAGATAATGGCATAGAGTGTGTACTTATAAATCATTGATGAAGATATTGAACAGAACCAGACCCAGAACTTGAATTCACATAAACCATTTAGAAAATGTTGATATGGGTTAATCTCTAGTACTTCTTCAAAAAACAGCTACCAGTCAATGTCAAGATGAGCACTGACCTAGAGATGGTAAGAGACAGAGGAATATAGGAAAAATAACTCCATGTATGATCTTACACTAACAAGTGTCAATGGGGTGTTTTCTTTTTGTTTGGTTGGGTTTGGGGGGGGGGGGTAGGGGTGTTACAATTATGATGTACACTACCACTTACAACAAAGGAAATTCAGAATTAAGGCTGAAACACTATCCTGAATTCATTCTACCATGCCTAGGAGTGATCTTACAAATTACAGGCTATATATTGCTCTCGGTTCATAGACACAACTGACATTAATGGGACTTCTGCAGGTGATTCAGGGTTATCCTTTGATATACATCAAAAGCACAAGAAGCCCTAATGGGGAAAGGGAAGTCATACTGAAAACATATCATTTAAATACAATTTCAAAAAAGAAAAAACTCATGGAAATGCATGAAACTATTATGTACTTATAAACTCTTACCATCCATCATGTAAATCAACATGAAGGCATAAATGGCTAAAATATTCAGTCATTTAGTGAGCCAAAACAAGAAACATGTTAGGCTGATCTCCGGTACACTCATATAACTCTGATGCAACTCCATCTGAAGTCAGTGGTGTGATCAGAACAGGGCCTCTAATGCTAAAAGGAGGGGGAGGGGGGCACAGTAGAGTAGTTAGCATGTGTTGTTGGAGCTACATATTAAACAGGAGACCAGGACTATACGATAGGATAGACTAGGTGGGATGTTAAGGTAATGCTGAAGAGTGGAGGGAGGTGACATTGGAGAACAAGGGGTCACAATGAGGCCTGGTCTACACCTAAAAGTTAGGTCAGCCTAGCTACATCACTCAGGGGTGTGAAAAATACACATCCCAAGAGACAGTTAAGCTGACCCCCAGTATAGACACCACTGGGGTTGATGGAAGAACTCTTCTGTCAACCTAGCTACCACCTCTTGAGACAGATGGATTTAGTACAGCAACAGGAAAACCCCTTCCGTCGCTGCAGGAAGCGTTTACACTACAGCCGCATAGCGCAGCGGTGCTGCAGCTGTGCCATGACAGTGCTTGTAGTGTAGACACTGCCCGAGTAAAAAATTATTTGTGCATCAACAAGCTACATGGGCAAGAACCCCATTTTAACTAAAACAGACAGAGTAGATCCAGATAGAACTTAATTTTCCATCGAGTCTTAGAACCGTTCAATGGGACATTCAGCAAGATGCTTTGTAAATGTCAAACTCTGCCACTGTGCCCCGCAACATCTGAGGGAGTGTGCTCTCTCATTTGAAGTGGGAAGAGAAGCAGAACTATGCGTAGTAGCAAATAATGTCAAGTTTGCGTACAAAGTGAAGTAGCAGAAGAAGGCTGGTGTGTCTGCAACACACTCAAAGGACATTAGAATTTAACTATGCAACTATCTAACACATACTAACTAACCCGTCTTAAAAGTCTAGCGTAGACAAGACACACATGCTAAATTGGGAGAGTTAAAACTTAGGCTTCCCCCTGCAAGTAGCTTGGCAGATAGCAAAATAAGCGCTCTGAGACATCAGAATTCTAACTGAAGTGATTGCAGGAGCATTATGGGATCGCACTGGGAGGATTAGCTGCACTGGTGCACCTACACTGCCAGCTCTTTCAGTCCAGACTAGCACTGCAGTGGTGTAGAATGACCTGCTGCAGGATACAATTATGGTGAGACTTGTCCTGAGCAAATACAGTTGCTAGCAAAGTCTACACACCACTGCGAAAACTTCTGCATGTGAGCACTAAGTGAGTTTCAAGTCTGCCGGATACCTGGAACAGAGCTGGTAATACCAATTCCTCTAACATGCCATATGCGTCTAGATTTAATCCTACTCTTCCTCCCCCCAAGTCAAAGTATCAGGAGTTAACAGGTTATTATCTATTCTCTTCTTGTTCTGTGCATGTGCAATAAATGCTTAGGGACTTTGACAACTTTCCAAAGTCCTATAGGTTGCTCTCATGTGAAAAAGCAAAATGACAACAGATGCGACAAATAAAAGAGAACGAAATTACTTAGGAAAACATCATGGAAAAAATAAGCAACCCTAGAAGTAGGTTGAAAAGCCAAACAATAAGTCATTCAATAGGATGCTGCTGGAAACTTTGATTAAATCAAAAGCTTAGCTCCAGCAAAGTGGAACTGTTTTACGATCTCTGGCTACAGACTCTCACACAGTTGGTGTTATAAATTACGTCATTTTCCAGAATGATGGCCATAACTAACTGAATTAGGTTCAGAAGACTGAAATTCCAGTCATTCCATGGATAAGTTATTTCAGATAGCTATGCTGCAAAAAAAATTAATAATAAATAATAATAATAATAATAAACTACTACTATGGTACAAATTTCCTTTAATGTGTGTCTTAACTACAGTTCTGGCAAACAACTCAAGTGAACATTCTTTCTTTTCAACCTTTTGGAGGCTGAAGAAAAGGGTATTTTTATGAGCATTCATACTATGTTTAGCAGCCTGGAAGATGCCAATCAGATACACAGTAAAAAGATGAGCATAAAGTCAACATTATCAAACCATTTTCAGGGGGTGCTGAGTGCTCAGATGGGTAAGACTGCATGATTGAATCAGCATGCATAGATGGTGTCTGAGATGAGCCAAAGACAGCAATATGACAGAATCTATCTTACCCAAATATTAAAACGTCAAATGAAAAACCAGGAGATTTGTTTCTAACCTGAGACACACCTAGAAAAACCTGTTCCACTTGTCTGCAGCCTCATCTTACACACACACACACACACACACACACACACCGCCACATTGATGACCTGGAAAGAACAGAAACTCACAAAATAAGTAAACCCAGAGGGGGGTTAGTAAATGCTGCCCTCTATTTGAGGAATACTATTTCAAACTCTGCTATACCATTGTTCACATGCTAGCCACTGGCTTGCCTTAGAGATCTATATTTTAGGGCTGAGCCTGCGGCTCAGCTGCCTGGTCCTTTTCTCTCCTACAATGGTGGTCTGTGTCTCATTCCCCTTATCTAATCAGCAGTATTCCCTGCTTGTCTGTTTCCCATGCCACTGCCCATTCTATAGTACTCTCACTCCACCCTGTACATGGTGTGAATACAGGACTACTGCCATCTGCGGAAAAAACACAAAGATGTGGCAAGAAAGATGTGGACTGGAGGGACGCAACATTCAAGGCAATCAAGTGAAATTGGACAGAGCATACTCATGAGAGAGGAGTGAAAACAGGAAAAAATGGCAGGTTGGGAAACAGTGTGTATGGCATTGAAAGGAGGCAAGTAGGGATAGTTAATACCATAAACTAGGGTGACCAGATAGCAACTGTGAAAAAATGGGACAGGGGGTCGGGAGGTAATAGACACCTATATAAGAAAAAGTCCCAAAAAAATGGGACTGTCCCTTTAAAAACAGGACATCTGGTCACCCTACAGTAAAACAAGATATTAAAGTGCAGGGTAGAACAATGACAATCTAAAAGAGAGCCAAGTCATTTCTAATTTCTCCGATTTAGAAGTCTAGGACAATGATTTGCAAAAGTTCTCTCAAATATCTGAAGTGTGGGTGCAAATAGCCAATGAAAGGCAAGGGGATTTTGCATACAGCTACGCATCTGCTTTGTGCATACACTCATGATGTTTACATGTGAGCAGTAGGCATGCAATTGCACATGCAGGGTTTTGAAAAATCAGATCCATAAACAGGGGACTCCACAAACGCAAAGCTTGATTTTTAAAAGACTGCTTGTGCAGTATAAGCATTTGCTTTTCCACAGACATAAGATACATCTAGAGTAGCCTGCATACATTCCACACAGGAAATGGCATATGGCCCAACGTTCCATGTATGATGAAGTAATAGTATACATGCAGTACACCACCTGAAATATTGACTGCTGTGCTAACTTTGTTCTGCATTTCACTGACCAAAGCAATAACAAGAGCTGCATTGATAGCAGAGAAGCAAGTGGCAATTGCATTCTGGAAGCTTGCAACACTGGATTGCTATTGGTCAGTGAGCAAATCAGTCTGGAGTTGGAAAATTCACAGTAGGGGCTGCTGTCATTCGAGTGTGCCAGGCCATCAAGCATACGCTGGTGCATCAGACTGCGATTCTCAGCAATATGCAGGAAACAGAAAATGGATTTGGAGCAACGGGGTTCCTGAACTGTGGTGAGGTGACAGATGGGACATATGTCCCTATCCTGCAACCACCCCATCTTCCCAGTGAGTACATAAACCGAAAAAGGTACCCTTCTCCAGGGTTATGCAAGTGCTGGTGGATCACTGGGGGCGCTTACCGTCATCAATGTACACCACATACACTTAGGGTAGGTCTATACTTACCGCGCGGGTCGACGCAGAGAGTTCGACTTCTCGGAGTTCGAACTATCGCATCTAATCAAGACGCAATAGTTCGAACTCCCCATGCGCTCCGGTCAACTCTGGAACTCCACCACCGCGAACGGCGGTGGCGGAGTCGACCTTGGAGCCGCGGACTTCGATCCCGCGGCGTCAGGATGGGTAAGTCAGTCGAACTAAGGTTCGCGTACCTTAGTTCGACCCCACCCCCACCCCCCCGGTAGTGTAGACCGGGCCTTAGTTTTAGTTATATATTCAAATTGTGACTACATAAAGAAGTAGGTTAGGAAGTTAATTTAGGGTTGTTCAAATGAAGAGTAAAATTGCAATGTAGTGCACGTCCATACATAACCAAAGTCTCATCCTCTTGTTCCAAATCACTTCGGATCTTTTTCTTATTGTCTGTCAGGTAGTTCTTAACACCACAACCATACTGTTTATTGACTACTGCTTTGGGTTCTCTTGCCAGCGTAGCACAGTCCTTTCCAGTCTTCTTATTGCTTCTACTATCAACTGTGGATACATAAGCCACCATTAATTGTCACTGGGTCATTATGCGCATTACTCCAGCCATCTTGTATTAATTTAACTGCTTTTCCGTGTAATTTGTTGTGTGCTTCCACCTTTAAACCATCAGTAACCGCATCTAACAGTTCACCTGCTACCTGCTTTCGACTGGATGCTTTGTTGCCTGGCTTTAGGCAACTGATCTATGCTTGAAAAGTTGGCTCAGATTCATAGACTTTAAGGTCAAAAGGGACCACTGTGGTCATCTAGTCTGCCCTCCTGCACATTGAAGGCCACAGAACCTCACCCGCCCATTCCTGGATCCTCAATAATGGAAAAGAAAATATTACATAAAAAAATGCTGCAATTTTCAAACCTTTTCTTTCAGTTCAGTTTCCTCCTCGTTTTCTTTGGCTGACCTAGATCCAGCTTTCTTTTGATGTACTTAGTAAAGGCAATGCAGGTATTATCAGTATTTCCATTCGCAGAGACTGATTCTAATACACACGTACATTGAGCTAACGTCAGTGGTTCTCGTGTCTTTGTTGTTCCACTGCATTTTTTCAAAATGTTTCCTCGTGCAGCCTTTCTGCTCACTTTTGCTTTGCAATTTCTGCACCATCTTCATTAACTTTCTCAAAATAGCCATGAATTGGGTCAATTGGTTTTGCATCTTTGCTCATGTTGAAATATTTTGACGTGAGTCGCTGTACTCACTGAGTTGGGTTGCAGTTACACTCCAGCTAGCCAGATCAAGGCCTTGGCTACACTGGCGCTTTACAGCGCTGCAACTTTCTCGCTCAGGGGTCTGAAAAAACACCCCCCTGAGCACAGCAAGTTACAGCGCTGTAAAGCACCAGTGTAAACAGTGCCCCCACGCTGTAAGCTAATCCCCACGGGGAGGTGGAGTACCTGCAGCGCTGGGAGAGCTCTCTCCCAGTGCTGGCGCTGCAACCACTCTCGCACTTCAAAGCGTTGCCGCGGGAGCGCTGTACAGCTGCAAGTGTAGCCATACCCCCAAGAGACAGAGCACTGGACTGGGCAGTTAGTTAGGCAGTTTACCTCAAACAGAAACTTCAGCTTCTGAATCTGGGAATTCTCCTTTGTTTACTTATCAAAGAAGGGGAATTCCCAAGTTCATATGTTTCAGTTGCTGTTTGAGGTAGCTAAGCCAATAGCACACAGCTCTAGGCTGAAGCTTTGTTTCATCTTACTTTCTTGAATAAAAATTAAACAGACCATATTACTGCAAAACTAGTATCAAATTGCTAAATGTGTGTCAGGAACTTTCATTAGTATAATCTAAGAATAATTTTATTTTTTCCCAGTTTCAACCACTATTTACTAGCACCTTGTCCTAAACTAATTTTTCCATGGGGAAACAGCAAATCTTGAGCCAATTGATACTATATTGGAGAGCTGTTCTTCCATAAACCCTGGATCAAACTGTTCCCTTAATGAGTTTCCCTGCTCTTGCGGCTAGCACAGATTTCTTCACTAACTCTCTCCCTTTCTCAGGTACCATGCCCTCCAAACACCCCTTAGCAACAGGATAAGGGACAGTTGGAATGATGGAACCCAGAAATTAAGGAACTTCTGGGGAGGACACATGTATTGGTGCAAGAGACAATCATTCTGATCCAAGGCAAAAAGCACCCTGAGAGATGTCACTGGAAAATATTATTACATTGTGACTTGTAACCACTAGCTTCTAAAACCCGTCCGTTGATAGAGATAAACATCTGTAGAGATTGCTATCTACGACAACTTTGATAAGTAATATCAATTGCGTAGAGTCATTTAGCTCCCAGTGGGGTTGCCACATCCATGTTATTCCAGAACAGAATCGGGGCTGCATGGTGGCTCCTTTCGACCTTTTGCAGGAAAAGTGTTCCAATAAGCAGGTCAGCTTAGAATTGATAAACGTGAACCCTTTTCTGCCCAAATAAAACACGGTAACTAGCACTTTGGGAAACACCCTTAGAGAGGCGGTAAAGCAGCATATTGATAGCACTGTGAGTTGCATGTGAAGCAGAGATGTATCTTATGGGAGATTCACATAATAATGTGTAGATAGGTACTCGTCAGATCTGTTGCTAGAGAAACTGAAGTCTTCCTTTGGGGAATTGCTGCTTTGGTGGAATTTAGGTCCTCCATTCTGAACTGTGGCTCCTGGAGGAATGTGTTCAAAACACCTGTTCCTCTGTCTTTGGAACACTCAGACAATAAGAAGAGGATGGAGAAGAATCTTAAGCCTTCTTGATTCCTTGATTTACCCCAGCCTGAAGCAGTTATATTGCAGTCTTGATATTTCTGTGTTTCAGCTGGTTGGGGGAAGGAGGAATGTCAATAACCTGGGGTCTGTAGCTGCATTTAATTCTGAAGTGCAAACTTGGCTGGGTATATCACTACCTGTGCTTTTTTAATTTATTTTGTAAACATATTATTGATCCAACACTTCAAGACTTCTGGCCACTTGTCCCATATTTGGGGAGCCACATCATATAGAGTCAACCTGCATGCTTGAAGGATACAGATGGTTTTCCTGTAGTATCTTCGCTCTCTCTGATGCCACTTGGTATATTCAGTCATCTAGTTGGTTATCCCTCTTACAATTCTCAGTTGGATCAAGAGTAACAAGACTTGTAATAGGGTTTATGTTTCCTTTTGAGCTACAAAGGCCTTCTGAGTTTTTATTTTAAAAAAGTTTATTTTTATTTAAAAGGTTTCCATGGCAGCTCTCTATAGTCACTGAAAAGTCTCCCTCCTGAAGAGCCTGGTGAGTGGTAATCCAGTGCCTTCTTTGCCTGGGGATTGGTTTTCCATGGCCTCAGGCAGGGCTGATGTTGTGACAGAGTTAGAACTCATTGCTTTTACTCCCCCAACCAATCTCCCACAACAGCCACTGATAAGGAAACCTTTCTCATGCTCCCAGACCAGAGATCTTCTGACCTCGAATGGCAGTGTGGGCACTAAGGAGTCTGATTATGCATGCATAGCTTTAGCCACAATGTGGAAGAAGCAAATGCATGGATTGCTACAGTGGCTTTACTTGGTTTATTGTTATTTTAAATGCACACTTTCCATTTCTTTACCCAGACTTCAGGGTTGTATGAACTTTTTGGAAGTATAAATCAGGACATATTTACTTGTGAGTGGACTCACTCCCCTTCTTTTCCGCTTCCTCCCATGCTTCCCCCTTCAGGAGCTCATCTGGAGAAATATAAAGTCTGCACACTGGTTTAAAAATACGCCTTCTCAAAAGAAAAACTGATTCTGAGCTTTCTCCTCTGTGAGCTCTGGCTACAAGTCCAAAAAGCCTGCCCTTGGTCCCAGGAAGATTAATATAAGGAGCCCTCTGCAGTTTCTGGGCCCTTTCTTATCAATTTTAAAAACTTTTATACTGGAAAGGTTTGTATTATGGTGAACTGGAAGAGAGTCCTGCACCTCTTGTTCTTTATTTTACTGGAAAAGACCTGATGAGCAGAGTCCCATTAGCCCAGCAGGTGTGACATGGCTGACCTGCAGCACAAGCAGAGTCCCATTCTAAATTCAGATTTAGAAATTAATTTTCTTTTCGTTTCCTCCCAACCCCCTATGTTTTTTCTTCATTTGGAGTTTACAGATACATTGCAAAATAATATGTCCAGAGCGCACACACAAAATTAAAACTCCTGCTTGCTTTAAATAGATAAAAAAGATGAGTGGGAAACCCACAACTGCACTCCATGAAAGAAAAAGACGGACAGTCTGGTTGTTAGGGAACAAGCCTAGGATGTATAAAATCTGGGTTCAATTCCCTCTTCCACCAACTTCCTGTGTTACCTTGGGCTAGTCACTTAGCCTTTCTGTAACAGGCATTATGAACACTGCCCTAATGAGATGTCCAGCTGCTAGAAAAGGCGGACAATGCTGAATACTTACTACTGTCCATAAACCTAATACTTCACCTTGTACAACCCCTTCTGGCTGATAAGCTTCAAGAGCTTCTCTCTCTCTCCCTCTACCAAACCCAAGAGGGTTGAGAGGTGGGCAATGGAGTTCTAAAGCCTGTCTTTACTGATAACTTTTTCCAAGCTGAAACACAGAAATTAACATGATCCTTGTAAGTTTCATTGATCCTCCAGGGTTAGGAATAACAGCAGCAAAACTGACCATGAGCTTGCTAATTTCATTCCATTGCTGCTTGGCAAAACTATGAGCAGCACCACAGGCACTGTACTGATCTATGGATTAATGAAGACAGCACTGCATTGATTTAGATTCAGAAGCTATTCTTTATAACCATATGGGATAAAAACTTTTTTCCTAACGAAAGTTTAAATTCTACATAACTATTGCAGGTCCACTCAATTGCTACGGAAAGCTTCTCAGTCACCAGGGCTAAGGAGACATTTCAACCCACTGTGATGTCACATGAACATTAAATTTTTGACATTACTGAAGAAGTCAGACGGCACCAGGGATTGGTTATATAGCAAAATCTACAAGTGATATGCAAACATCCTGGTAATCTGCAATGACAGGAAAGGAAATATAGAAAATACCCATGATAAATATTTTATCTAAAACATAATTAAATTGTTTTTAAAAATGTTAGACCAGGGATTGGCAACCTTTGGCACGCAGCATGCCAAGGTAAGCCCCCTGGCAGACCGGGCCAGTTTGTTTACCGCGGTTCGCCGCTCCAGGCTAATGGGGGCAGGCGCCGCTTCCTGCAGTAAGGTTCCTTAAGAGTTTATTAAATTCTACACATCAAAAAAAACAAAAAACTCATTGGACTTTTACTGAATTAAGTCCTATATGACAAGTCATCATCTAAAAGCAGTTTTAGTAAACAAAATTAATACAACTTGAATTTTATCATTGAAACACTACATGCAGGATCTTTTCACCTGCTAAAATAAACTTTATATCTACATGTCAATAAAGCCATAAACAAATCATATCAAGTCACTGAACAGAATTTTGGCAACTTTCTGCAAATATCCCTCCCATTCTCTTTTATAGGTAATGAAATAGTACGCTCCCACACTCCTCAATACTTCTGAGGAGGAAACAAGACAAGAAGTTAGTGTTCCCTTTGTCTATCCAAAATCACAGTTTTAAACAACATGAAACATCACCAGAGGAAATTCTCCTGCCTTAGAAAAGGCACCACAGGGCCTACTCTGAGCCTGTAAATACTGTTTACAGTCAGATACAATATCATTTTAACTGCTTCTGTAAACTGGCTATGGGCACTCACTTCTAATAAACTCTTTGTTAGTCTCTAAGGTGCCACAAGTACTCCTGTTCTTTTTGTATACAGTGTTTTTAATCGCATAGGACCCATACATTATACACATTTAAAATAAATCATGAACCATAGGGCCCTACCAAATTCAGGGTCCATTTTGGTCAATTTCACGGTCATAGCATTTTAAAAATTGTAAATTTCATAATTTCAGCTATTTAAATCTGAAATTTCACAGTGTTATAATTGTAGGGATCCTGACCGAAAAAGGAGCTGGGGAGGGGGACGTCACAAGGTTATTGTAGAGGGAGTTGTGGTACTGCGACCCTTATTTCTGTGCTACAGCTAGCAGCTGCGCTACTTTCAGAACTGGGCAGCTGGAGAGTGGAGACTGCTGGCCGGGGTCCCAGCTCTGCAGGCAGCAGCACAGAAGTAAGGATGGCATGGTATGGTGTTGCCACCCTTATTTTTGCAGTGCTGCCTGGGCCCTCAGTCAGCAGCCGCCACTCTTCGGCCACCCAGCTCTGAAGGCAGCAGCGCAGGAGTAAAAGTACCATGGTATGGTATTGCCACCCTTACTTCTGCACTGCTGCTGGCAGGGTGCTGCCTTCTGAGCTGGACACCTGGCCAACAGCCGCTGCTCTCTGGCCACCCATCTGTGAAGGCAGCGCAGAAGTAAGGGGGGCAATACCACAACCGCCACCTAAAATAACCTTGCAACCTCCCTGCAACTCCCTTTTGTGTCAGGACCCCCAATTTAAGAAACTCTGGTCACCCTTGTGAAATCTGTATAGTATAAGGTAAAAGTATACAAAAAAACAGATTTCACAGGGGGGAGACCAGATTTCACGGTCCGTGATGTGTTCTTCATGGCTGTGAATTTGGTAGGACTCTAACTATACACAAAGTTTATCTTATCCACCACGGAAGTGCAGCAACCTCTATGGTGGAATGAATACCCCAACAGAGCACCCAGCTACAATAAATACCTGAGAACAGGAGTTTAACCAACACGGCTACCCCTCTGATACTCAGTTTGGAGAGTAAATTTAAGTAGGAAAAACAAAACTTGTCAGATCAGAATCTGGCCAGTGGGATCTTGAATGATCACATGAAATCAGAAACTTGATATAACGTCTCACCCAAAAACCCCTTCAAAGTGCACTCCAGCACCACGCTGAGTCATTTGTTCAGCCTGGACTCAAGAGAAGACAGTAGCACCATCACATTCATCACCTTTTACAGATCAGTTTTACCTTCAACGGCTACCAGCAGCATCCACTTCCCCGTACAGAAATAGGAACCCTTTTCAGATCACTGTTCGATGGCTCCCTCACCTTCTGGGGCCACAGGCAACTCCAAGGACCCCACCAGTAGCTCTAGGAAATCCCCCAGGACCAGAAAATGCCAACATAAATCACTTCAGGCAGGGGCAGGCTTTAGGCTGATCCCTCCGAATCAGGCCCCGTGCCTAAGAGGGCCCCGCGCCCTAAAGAAGAGCACCTAACTTAGGCGCCTTTTTAATTTTTACTCACCCGGCAGCGCTCCGGGTCTTCGGTGGCACTTTGGCAGCTGGTCCCTCACTTGCTCCAGGCTTCGGCAGCGGGTCCTTCGGTGCCGCAGAAGACCCGAGCGAAGATCTGGAGCGCCGCCAGGTGAGTCATTCCTGCTGGGCCCCCGTCAAAACTATTCGAATCGGGCCCCGCACTTCCTAAAGCCGGCCCTGACTTCAGGCCTAGGTGCTGGGACTAACGGGGCAGGGGGTGCTACTGCACCCCCTGGCTTGAAGTGGTTTCCATCATATACAGAGTTTAGACTTTGGTTCAATGGCTCTCAGCGCCCCCACTATACAAATTGGTCCAGCCCCCCTGGAGGCAGGAAATTTAACCCCAAGATCGGGGGGGGGGGGAGTATGGGAGAAAGGGAACACGCTCTGCAACTTGCCCGGAGCATTGAAGGGGCACCAGGGACACCACAAAAGCCTGCGTGCCCAGCCCGGCCCCAAACCCCACTGCCCAGCCCAGACTCACCTCCAGGCGGAGGGAGGCGCCGCAGCCGCGCAGGAACTCGCGGATGTTGCTCAGACACTCGCTCTCGGTCCGGGGCTCCGGATAAACCTGCAAGAGAAGAGGCGCTGGGTGAGGGGGCTGCGCGGGGAGCGAGGGGGCCCCTGCTGCCCCCCAGCTGCTCCTGCCCCACTCACCCCCTGCTCCCTCCGCAGGCGGCGGCGGCAGCTGCTGCTCGGGGGCCGTGGAGGGGCTTTGACCCGGGAAGTAAACACGGAGCCAGGAAATCACGTGCGGGCCGGGGAGGGGCCGGGGAAAGTGCCGGGCCTGGCCCCCGCCTCCTCCCCCCGCCGCTGTGCAGCGCCGGGTGCTGCTGCCCCCGAGCCCGAGGCTGGGGCTCAGCCCGGAGCCAGGCCGGGGCGGCGCCTCCCCGCCCGGCAGGCTGGGTCCGGGGCCCGGCTGCGCTCCCAGCCCCCGGCGCTCGGGCCGGCTTCGGCCAGTGCACAACATGAAGCGGGAACGGGGCAATCGCCCTGCTGTGGTCGCCTTTACCTACTGGACAAACTCCGCGGGCAGCACCATCAGCGACTAACCTCGCCGGCAGCCAGCCACCGCCCAGCGCCCCTGCCGGGGGCGGGAGATAACGTGCCTCAAACCTATACCGCTAACAGCGCAATTTGCTCCCTTTGTAAAAAAACGGCGACTTTGCCTGAGCCCCGTGGAAAGGAAGCCCTGCCTTGGAAAAGATACTGGGTGCAACACAACTTCCTGCTGCACAGCTTCTTTCAAACACACTGAATCTGCAAAGAGAGTGGGCTTAGATCCCAAAGTGAATGCAGCCAGGCTCTTCTGCACCTCACTCAGATTTTTACAGTAGTGCCCAAGTAGGACCCAGAGGCCCATTGTATTGGGGTGCTGGCACTAACATATAGTGTAAGAGAGGGTACTTGCCCCCAAAGAGTTTTCAACCAAAGGCACTAGTCCTGCAGTCTGAGCCAGACAGACAGACCACTGTACCTGTGCAAAGGCCCATTAAATTGATTTCCCACTGAAATCAAAGGAGTCCATACATGTGTAGCAATCTGGCCACTTGGATTAGATTGCAGGATTGGTGCCTAAATTAAAACACAAGTGGGTGTAACAAATGAAGCAAGTGAAAACAAGGGTAACAGTGACAGAAATGTGTGACAACAAAGAGCAGATTTGCATGATCTTTATCGTTTTCAGTAATGGCAGATAAAACATCCAGAGCACACAATACAAAAAACGTAAAGAGATAATAGTGACCACATGAAAAACTGATTGTACCATTACAACTCTTTACCTGCAAGTAAAAAAGACCATATTTGAAATCATGTCTGCTACAATGTCTAATCCTGCAAGATGCTGAGCACCACCATCTCCCACTGAAGTCAATGAAAGTTGAACTCAAGGTGGGAGGAGAGTGATCAGTGCCTCTCAAGAGGTGCTCAGTACCTTGTAGGAGCCGGTCCTTTATTTCTGAAGACCAAGACCTGGAAATCCCAATGTGTTCGCTGGCTCAGAACCAAACCAACATCCAAAATTCTTTTTTTTTCATTTTATTTTTGTAATGGCTCTACAGACAAAACTTTAATTCAAACGTCAATTAAGAATGCAATTTAATATCAGGGAACATAATGTAGTCTGCTCTTTGTTGTGTATGCAGCACTCCATTTGACTCCAATTTTCACTTCAAAATCAATCCGTATGTGAGAGGAGAATGTGGCCCTACACCTTAAAATCATGAGTGGAAATCCCAAGAAAAACTTTATAGCAAAGCATCAGTATGTGCTTTACTAGTTATCAAAAAGCTAACACCAGACAGTGGAATTTAACAGAGATTATTAACTAACTTTGTTTGCCCATAGTCTACCAGACAGCTGTGATTTCTGAAGCTTGCAAAGGGAAAAGACCTGATTGAAATAAAGATTTTTTTAAAAACAGAAGTGTCTGTGTTCCACAGCCAATTATCACTTATTACAGCCCCCTTACTCATAGAGTGGTAGCTTAGACACAGTCCTGTAAATGCATAAGCACATGCACACCTCCACCTGTGTAAACAATCCCATTAGCTTCAATAGAACAACTCACATGAGTAAAGTTTTGCATGTGCTTAAATGTTCGCAGTACCAGGACCTTACTTCACAAATAATTCTATTGATTTCAATGGGAAAATGTACCAAGTAAGATACTGCTCAGCTTGAGTAAGGATGGGCAGAATTGAGCCCTGAATACGTAGCTCTATTTGGAAGGAGGAAAAACATTGTATGCAAGTGCAACATAAATGGGAGTTCAGAGGGCTCAGCACCACACAACAATTGTCCCTTGGATTATAAACGACTTTAGGCAGTGACTTTTTAAAAAAAAACCAAGTCATCTGTGTATGTCATGCATGCTTATGGCACTATAGACAGAAGTATAATTCTTCCATTAGACTTGAGGTTTCCCTTAGAACATTTAACTCCTGAAATGCTGACATCAAGTTCTTTTGGGCAGGGACTGTGCCTTTGTACAGTGCCAAGGACATTTTGGGCTCTATGCTAATTTAAGTAAAAGTCAATAAAAATGGATGATTTGCTTGAATCACGAAAATCTGAATTATTAGAAATACTTAGTCACAATGAGCTTCCAGATTTAAAGTTTAAATTGTAGTGAAGTCGGCCTGCAATTGGGGAATGACCATAAAAAACAACCAATGCCAACACCTTTAGATCAGGATCCAAGTGACATCAAGCAAGCCGATTTGAGGTTTAAACCACGTGTTAAATTTTTAGGGAATTCTGCATCTAAACTTCAGCGCTCTAAGCCCTAAGCCCTTGAAGATCTGTAAAAACTTCAGGAAGGTGCTTAAACTATTGTTTTTGCTAATACTCTATTAGACATGATTGCCTGCTTAATGTTTTTACTTTCATGTTTGCTTATCTTTCAGCAATCAAAGGTTTTAGTGTTTCTGCATTACATGCACTGAGTATATTCTATACCAGGGGTTGGCAACCTATGGCACGCATGCCAAACACGGCACACGAGCTGATTTTGAGTGGCACGCAGCTGCCTGCCGCGGTCCCGGCCGCTAGCCCCACTCAGCCGCCCCACCCACCGCTCTTCCCTGTGGGGGCAGGAGGCAGAAGCTTGGTTCTGCGGCAGCCAAGCTTCCCCCTCGCCCGCTTCTTCCCCCAGCATGGTGCTTTTCTGCCCCGCCCCCAGGGGTGGCTCTAGCAATTTCGCCGCCCCAAGCAGGGCGGCACGCCGCTGGGGGTGCTCTGGCAGTCGCCAGTCCCACGGCTCTGGTGGACCTCCTGCAGACGTGCCTGCGGAGGGTCTGCTGGTCCCGCGGCTCCGGTGGAGCATCCGCAGGCATGCCTGCGGGAGGTCCACCCGAGCCGTGGGACCAGTGGACCCTCCGCAGGCATGCCTGCGGCAGGTCCAGCGGAGCCACCGGATGACCGGACCCTCCGCAGGCACGCCTGCGGGAGGTCCACCGGAGCCGCCTGCCGCCCTCCCGCCGGCATGCCGCCCCAAGCGCGCGCTTGGCGCGCTGGGGTCTAGAGCCGGCCCTGCCCACCCCCTCTCCTTCCCTGCGCCAATCAGCTGATGGCCCTAGCGAGGGGGAGGAGTGGCAGCGTGCACACAGCTCCGTAGAGGACACAGAGAGAGGTAGGAACGGAGCCTTGGGGAAGGGGCTGGAACAGGGCACATCCCTTTCAGCCCCCTGCCATGAGCCGCTCAGGGCAGGGGGTGGGAGCACCCCTAAGAGCTGAGCACCCCAGCCCTCTGCCCTGACCCCCCCACACACACACACAGCCCTCTGCCCTGACCCTTGACCCCCCACACACACACAGCCTTCTGCCCTGATCCCTGAAACCACTCCCACCCACCCCCCCAAGTCTGGGGTCCCTGCCGCAGGCCCTGCTCAGCTCGCTGCTGGCCTAGGTGAACAGAACCCCAGGCTGGCAGCGAGCTGAGCAGGCTGGCGGCGTAAGATCAGCATTTTAATTTAATTTTAAATGACGCTTCTTAAACATTTTGAAAACCTTGTTTACTTTACATACAACAATAGTTTAGTTATATAATATAGTCTTATAGAGAGAGACCTTCTAAAAATGTTAAAATGTATTACCAGCATGCGAAACCTTAAATTAGAGTGAATAAATGAAGACTCGGCACAGCACTTCTGAAAGGTTGCTGACCCCTGTTCTATATCTATTGAAAATCAAAAATATAATTTAAAACCAAGAACATTTTCATAATGGACTACACCACACTGATCAGGAACCCCAGCAAGTAATTCTTTGGAAAAGGAAACAACTGTAGAAGAAAATGCCTGAAAAGGTTCATTAAGTTCATCCCTCTTGCATTAGTGGACTGTTTATTACACCTCCTAATTGTTTTTCCTAATTTACTCTTGGACAACTCTAACGACAGTGCCTCAAACTCCCTCAGTAAATTATTCCATCACCCAAATGAGCACATGGTTAGAATATGTTTCCTAAACTCTACCTTTCCCTTTTCTCTCCTATGTCTATGCTCTGTATTGTGCAATCTTAAATATTTTCTTCTCCGTGTTGTCTTTCAAGTATTTATAGCATGATCATATCCCCCCTGGGTCTTTTCTCGAAAATGTATACATATTAAATTCCCTTAATCTCTAGTCATAGTTTGTATCTTCTAATCCCTTTATCTACGGTAACTATACGTTCCGTTTCGGCTGGGGCAGTCCCTTTTTTAAACCCGGTCCTGGCCATCCTGACTTTTTTTGGCAAAAGTGGGTATTTGTCCGCTTTGCTCTTGCCAAGTTGGCAAGTGGCTCAGGCCAGCTCTGCATGGGGCTCGGGAAGCAGCGGAGGCCAGCCCTGCATGGGGGAGGGGAGGCTTGGACAAGTGGCTTGGGATAACCCTGTGCAGCAGGAGAGGCTTGGGCTAGCCCCACACGGTATTCCATTTTCCTTTTGAGAAATATGGTCACCGTACCTTTATCATTTCTTACATCCTCCTCTAGATTGTCTCCATTTTATCAAGATCTCTTTTCATAATAAGGAACCCCCAAAACTATGCACAGTGCAAAACTAAGAATGACATGTAACAAGTCACTATAAATCCAAGTTTCTCTCATAAGAAACAAATTCCTTATCCATCAAGTGATTCTTGTCTTGTGACTCAATCAGGATTATCTCTTTAACAAGCAATAATCCTTATTCCTAGGCCCTCAGCTAGCTAAACACAGGATTCAGGAGTTTTAAAAGGACAAATGGACACAAGTCAGATATTAGTAATGGCAATATACAAAAACCTGTAGGAGAACACATCAATCTCCCTGGCCACACAATAGCAGATGTAAAGCAAAAAAACTTCAGGACCAGACTTCAAAGAGAAACTGCTGAGCTCCAGTTCATCTGCAAATTTGACACCATCAGCTCAGGATTAAACAAAGACTGTGAATGGCTTGCCAACTACAAAAGCAGTTTCTCCTCCCTTGGTTTTCACACCTCAACTGCTAGAAGAGGGCCTCATCCTCCCTGATTGAACTAACCTCGTTATCTCCAGCCTGATTCTTGCCTGTATATTTATACCTGCCTCTGGAAATTTCTGCATCTAAACTTCAGCGCTCTAAGCCCTAAGCCCTTGAAGATCTGTAAAAACTTCAGGAAGGTGCATACATCTGATGCTACATACATCTGACAAACAGGGTATTCACCCACGAAAGCGTATGCTCCAATACATCTGTTAGTCTATAAGGTGCCACAGGACTCTTTGTCGCTTCTAACCCAGTGTAGCTGGCCCAGAAGTCATAGAAATTATCTCATAGGTGGCTACAGTACCTGGTAACAGGACAAACAAAGAGCTCAAAAAGGATGCCATCAACTATGGTAGTATGGAGACAACTGCCAACCAAGGCTTTGCAAAAATGGCAAAGGATTCCCTCCACCTCCGGAAGTTTAAACATGGGTCATACGGCATTTTCAGAATGTTTTAGATTTGCCCAGAAGTCTCATCCATGTCAAAAACATGCACCTTTCTAGCTGACAACTGTGCTTCCCTCAAAAGAAGAAAGGCAGTTCATAAACCCTGGCAATTCTTTAAAAAGGCAGTTCCTTTTCTCTCAAAAAAGAGAATACATTTCAAAGCCCTGCTTTACTGTTCGTCAGATCAATGGCACAAACAAGAAGCTATAGGAAACCTGGAAACTTTACCTCTCACACTCAGAAGTAGTCTTGTCCATGGATTATTTAAAACATGGATAGGAAACAGTAGAAATAAATAGCCAATTCTCAACGTGAAAGGAGGCCAACAATGGGCTGCCTTACCAATCATTAAGAAAGATGTTGTTCAGTTACATTTGCTAATTATTTAGAAGATA
This sequence comes from Mauremys mutica, assembly GCF_020497125.1. NCBI lineage: Eukaryota > Metazoa > Chordata > Testudines > Geoemydidae > Mauremys > Mauremys mutica. The sequence goes on from NC_059072.1 coordinate 256,090,130, forward strand.
GGAGCATAACAGAGGCAGCAAAATTGGTTCATGACACAAAATTATTTAGCTTAATAAAGAATACATACTGTGCACACCTAGTCTGAGAAAAAAACATATTTGTAATTCTGTTATCACATCCCCCCTCCTTCCCCACTTTTGCCCATTGGATTATTCCCATCTGTTATTAACCAAGGGACTGTCTTTTCACTACGTTTGTAGAACACCTACCAAATGGGGCCCCGGTTCCCTGAGTGGGGCTTGTAAGTATTACAGTGATACAAATAACAGAGAATAGTAATAATTAGAAACGACAGCAATGCCACAAGGATCTAACAAATATTTAAGGAATTGGGGCGACACAAAGGAATTCAAAGAGATAAGTGCAAGGTAAAACATGTAGCAGGTGCAGCCAGGGGCGGCTCTACAAATTTGGCCGCCCCAAGCAGTCATGCCCGGGAGGCGCCCCCGAGCCGCGGGAGCAGCGGACCTCCCGCGGGCATGACTGCGGAGGGTCCGCTGGTCGCGCGGCTCGGCTGGACCTCCCGCAGCTGCAGGCGGTTCGCTGGTCCGGCGGCTCCGGTTGAGCTGCCGCAGGCATGCCTGCGGGAGGTCCAGCCGAGCCGCCGGACCAGCGAACCGTCCGCAGTCATGCCTGTGGGAGGTCCACTGGAGCCGCCGGCCGAGCGTCCCCTCCGCAGTCATGCCTGCGGCAGGTCCGCTGCTCCCGGGGCTCCGGTGGACCTCCCGCAGGCATGACTGCGGCAGGTCCGCCGGACCCGCCTGCCGCCCCCCCGGGAAAGGGCCGCCCCAGGCGGGTGCTCGCTCCGCTGGGCTCTGGAGCCGGCCCTGGGTGCAGCAGGGACAATTTATACCATACAATGGGTTCTGATTAAGTGTTAATCGCTCAGAAATTATTATGGATAGTTCAATGAGAATTTTTGCTAGATGCACAGCACTGATCCAGAAGTGAACAAAAGTTTAGTATGAAAAAGATGGAGAGTAATGTGGTAAGTAATAGAATACTACATGATATATATAAACGGTACATATTCACCTTAAACTGAATATTACATTCAGTTTGGTGAATCTTCATCTATGCTCTTCAGACAAAAAAACTCATCTAAAAGGACACAAAAGAGATAGATCATATCCAAAGTAGGCACGGTAGAGCTTCCATGCATGAAGAGATTGAACACATTACAATTATTTAATTTGGAAGGTGGAACAGTAAGGGGAGCTGTGGCATAGGTGTAGAAGACTATTATAGTTACAAAATGGAAAGAAAGCACTCTCATTTTAGTGAATGAACATTAGAAATTGCAATGAACATCTTCCTGAAGACCCACTTCTTACTTTTGCTATACCTATGAAGAACCAAGTAAGTCATATACTTATTTCATTTATTTATCTTATGAGCAAACTGCTTATTTATTTATGATTTACAGTTAACTCCCGTGATTAACAAAAAAAATTAATCACGATTAATCACAGTTTTAATATCACTGTTAAACAACAGAATACCAATTGAAATTTATTAAATATTTTAGATGTTTTTCTACATTTTCAAATATATTGATTTCAATTATAACACAGAATACAAAGTGTACAGGGCTTACTTTATATTATTATTTTTATTACAAATATTCACACTGTAAAAATGATTAACAAAAGAAATAGTATTTTTCAGTTCACCTCATACAAGTAGTGTAGTGCAATCTCTTTATCGTGATAGTGCAACTTACAAATATAGATTTTTTTTGTTATATAACTGCACTCAAAAACAAAACAATGTAAAACTTTAGAGCCTACAAGTCCACTCAGTCCTACTTCTTGTTCAGCCAATCGCTAAGACAAACAAGCTTGTTTACATTTAAGGGCGATAAAGCTGCCCACTTCTTATTTACAATGTCACCAGAAAGTGAAAACAGGCATTTGCATGGGACTTTTGTACCTGGCATTGCAAGGTATTTACGTGCCAGATATGCCAAACACTCGTATGCCCTTTTATGATTTGGCCACCATTTCATAGGACATGCTTCCATGCTGATGATGGATTCTGCCTGATAACGATCCAAAGCAGTGCAGACTGGCACATGTTCATTCACTCTTCCGAAAATGGAGCCTGCCACCCTGGGCATGAGCTGCCTGCTGCCCTTGGTAAGCCACTTTTTTCCCCGGATGGGAGGAATTTTGTGGCCAGGGCCTGTTATGTGACTCCCATGGGGAAGGGGAGCACAGCAAAAAAAGTTTGGGACCGTCAGCTCTGCGGGAACTATTGTAGCTGTATTATCCTCCTGCCTGCTCCTGTGTTCGTGTTCTGCAGGGATCAGTGCTTATGAATCTACACAGTGGCAGATTCTCCAGCATGGCACCCCCAGGCTTTCCCAGTCCTCCAGTGACTGCTGCACAGGGTCATGTAGGGATCACTCCATAGAGCTGAGCTGGGGAGACACCCTCCACAACCAGGGAGGAGGAAGCTGCACCTGCTTCTTGGTAGGTTTCAGAAAATAATTAGACTCTTCCCGTATAGTAATAATAATAGCATCTGCAGCTACAGTTAAAGTGCCAGATCCTCGGCTGTTGTAAATCAGCAACATACAGCACCTGAAAGTCTGGTCCAAAAACTACAAGGGCTGTCCATCCTCTTGCCATTGACTTCAATAGGCTTTGAATCAGCCCTTATATATGTAACTAATTTTTTAAAATGTAGGTTGGGGTTTTCAATGGGGTACAAGATGGTTAGGCACCCAATTTCCACTGACTTTTCACAAGAATTGGGCACCAAACTCCTTTAGGCTCTTTTGAAAAATCCCAGCCTAATTCATTCATTTTTACAAATAATGTACTTAACAATTAGTTCTCTTTTCAAATGCAGTGTCCTACCACATCTTATGGATAAAACTATATTGCATCTGTGGTGCTATAGTTCTTTAGTATTGATTTTAAGTGACCTGGAAAGTATATAAGAACATGTGTGTACACAGAGTTTGCAGAGATAATATGCGTATCAGATATGCAGCAATGACTGTGTGCTACATACTTGCATTTCTGTATGGGAAAGCTCTGAAAATGTAGGCTCAAGCACAGCCAGTGTAGATAGCGAAAAACTAAGTTATAACAACATTAGTAAATTAGGGATAGACACTACCATTTTACTAAAAACTCCAATGCACTTCTGTGCCAGCCTTAAAAGATTGATTCTATGGGGCTTAAACAGAAATTGGACCCGTTTTTAATTTAATCTGATGCAAGAAAATTATACTTTAAGACTGACACAGCAACTTGAACTCACCTTGTTAATTTGCACCCATGCTAACATTAATCAATATTCAGAAAAAAACACAATATACTGTGCAGTAAGTAAAATACTGTGTTTCAATACCTGTTTCGCAGTCTGATCCAAATCCCACTGCAGTCAATAGAAAGTCTCCATCTGACTTTAGTGGACTTTGGTTCAAGCCCTTAAACACAACAGAATGCACTAAAGATGCCATGACAGCTTTAGCTAATAACAAATTTGTTTTCATTTGTTTCCATATATGTTCAAATTATACACAAAAGTACATTCAAAGAATGTTATTTAAGTTGCAAAGTCAAGCTCTTGAAAGTTAGGAAATATAACGTTTACAGTTGCCCGTGCAACTTTAATTCTGCCCCCTTGTGGTTCCATTCTGTGTACTGAGGCAGGAGTCCTCTGAAAAAATTAGTATGTGTTTGTATAATTAATTACTGTATTTTAATGCCTACACCCAAGGCAGTCAAATTAAGGTTGTTCTGGCAACTTTTATCCTTTGCATTTCCTAATTTTCAAATGTTTGACTCTGCAGCCTAAATAACTTTTACATTGTAATTTTCTAAATGTATGGATTTTTTATTTTGTACAGCTGTCAGAAACCCCCACCCTGAATCATCAGCAGGGTATGAACCATAACATCTGTCAGCATTACAGCTACTACTTGAGCTACAAGGACTAACATTAGCTGCCAGCTGATTAAGGTTTATTTTTCCAGAGCTGGCACGTGAGGAGAGAAGTTGATGGGTTGCTGCTCCAGCGAGTGGTTGAAAGGAACCCAGCCTGTCTCTCCCAGACCAGGAGTTGAGGGAGATCCTACCCCCTGTGGTGCCTCCCTGGAGGGACACTGGAGCCATGACCTAGGCGTTAGGGTTTATTGAGCAGGAGAGCCCAGCCCAGTTATCTTCCCTGCCTGCGCCTCTCCTTCTACTAGGAGTACCCTGGTATTCTCTCTACAGAGTGTACTGCTGCTTTTGTGGTGGCATGAGCCCAGCCTCAGAACGTTCAATGATTTAGGCAGGCTGACAACATTTTCCTGAGGAATGGAAGGAGAGAAGGGAAATGGCAACTGTTAATATTTTATATCTCAGCCAAATCTGAATGGAATTTCACAGGTCAAAGAAAAGGCACTTCTGTAGCCTGGGGCGATTCCCCCTGATGAACAGTGAAAAATTGGAAAGAGTCCAGTGGAGAGCAACAAAAATGATTATGGGGCTGGAGCACATGATTTATGAGGAGAGGCTGCGTGAACTGGGATTATTTAGTCTGCAGAAGAGAAGAACGAGGTGGGATTTGATAGCTGCTTTCAACTACCTGAAAGGGAGTTCCAAAGAGGATGGATCTAGACTGTTCTCAGTGGTACCCGCCGACAGAACAAGGAGTAATGGTCTCAAGTTGCAATGCGGGAGGTTTAGGTTGGATATTAGGAAAAACTTTTTCACTAGGAAGGTGGTGAAGCACTGGAATGGGTTACCCAGGGAGGTGGTGGAATCTCCTTCCTTAGTGGTTTTTAAGGTCAGGCTTGATAAAGCCCTGGCTGGGATGATTTAGTTGGAGTTGGTCCTGCTTTGAGCAGGGGGTTGGACTAGATGACCTCCTGAGGTCCCTTCCAACCCTGATATTCTATAATCAAAGGCCCACTGCAAACACTGAAGATGTGAGAGCTTCTCAAAGAAAAGGTAACACGACTCCTTTATGATGGAAAGTGTTACACAACATAAATATAGGGGCCCTGCCAGTTCCCCTCATCATTATTTTAACACCTTGTAGGTTGTATTTACGGCCTCATTGTTACTTTGCAACCTAACTTCCATTCAAATGAATTCCTATTTCCTCCCCTCAGGCACTTGAAAGTAAGGACTTTTTATTGTAATGGAAATATTTTATACAAACATGTTAGGGGATATCTCTGGCTTTGGGGTCAGAGATAAGATTAGCATAACTGGTATGCTCTGTGATTCTTGATCAGTGACATTTGCTGCAAATTTTGAAATTTTGAAGGAAGCGGCAAAATTCAACATTTTGGATGCAGAATTCTCCTTTTTGCAGCAGCCAGGCACCCCACATTTTGTTTTCCTTCTCCATACCCCAGCCTGCCCACAGTTGCCTCTTTGTCTCCAGGTTTCCTTGAAAGGAAGAGCTATTTGGATTATTAAACTATGCTCCCACTCCGTTGGCCTTAAAAGGATAGCCAGAAGGAAAAGGAGATTTCTTTCCAACCTTTGCAGCCATCAGCCCATCCAGAGCAGGACAGATCCAGCACATCATACAGTTTGTTCTGAGAGCATGGGGCACTGGAACCACCACTGCACTTCTCCGACAAGATCTGGAGAGAACTATACACTGTTCCATGGAGCCAAGCTTGGATCTTGTTAGTGAGGCCAGGATTGCCAAATCTGACCAGGAGCCAGGGAGCGGAGCTCCCAAGGGTGCCAGCTGGAGTACATTTCTGACTGGTTGCCAACTCTCATGATTTTATCACAAGCCTCATGATATTTTGTGTTTTTCTTAAAGCCCCTGCTTCAGAACCAAGTGGCTGCATGAAAATCTCAACTTTTTTTTTTTAAGTCATTTTTTGGAGAAAAGCTTGAAAAATGTGACCCCGACAGGCTCAAAAGCCAGAAAGTAAATAAAAAGAACCCAAACTGTATTATTTTTTAAAATCTCACTTTTTAAGTCATTCTCATAAGTTTTTGAGCTTGATTTTTGAACGTCTGGCGTCTGCATACCGTGGTCTGCCCGCCAGTGAGTTAAGGAGTCAGGACTGTAGGCTGGTTTAGGGAGCCAGGCAGCTGATACTGGCTCAAAGCTACCTCTTTTCCTCCCACAGATGGAGGGTGATCTGAGTTTGAGCTGGGTAACACTGGGGCAACTGAGAACCCAGGAGCGAGGATCCCGTCTGCCCTTCTGGCAGGGAAAGGAGACGGCTGAACCAGGCCTGTCTGGAAAGCACTGTGGCAACCAGGGTCTAGGGAAGTAATATGAATGAGAACAATACCAATAAAATAATTTGTCTCACAGCACAGGCACCAGCTTCCTCCTTTCCCTGGGGGTGCTCAACCCCCAGCCCCACTCCCACCCCTTCCCCCAAGGCACCACCTCTGCCCTGCCTTTTCCTATCCCCACTATGCTCCCGCCCAGTTCCACCCCTTCCCCAGAGCGTGCCCTGTCCCTGCTCCTCCTCCCCCCCCAGCGCCTTCTTCATGCCGTGGGACAGCTGATTGCAGCAGGCGGGAGGTGCTGGGGGGCGGGAGAGGAGTTGATCAGCAGGTCTGGCAGCAGATGGGAGGTGCTGGGGGTGGGGAGGGGAAGCTGGCTGCCGGTGGGTGCAAAGCACCCACTAATTTTTTTCTGTGGTATTCCAGGGCTGGAGCACCTAGGGAGCCAGCACCTGTGTCTTGCAGTATTTGTCACAAAAGTATTTTCCTCACTCAGTATTTTCATTGTTTGGGGAGGTGGGTTTCTCCATGACTCCCCAGGCCTCAGCAGCCCTGATGTTACTCAAGAGCCACACCCACCCTTCTTGACAAGACCCATTTTTCAAAGAAGAGCCACCAAAGCTCCCTTCTTCTCTGGCACACATACAGTGCTTCCTTGGCTGACGCCACAGTTGCCTAAGTCCAGGGAATCATGGAGAGGAGCCACTGTGGAAATGGCAATGTACCACCCCTCTATCTGTGTCTGCTAGAATCTCATCCCCTCTAGCCGCAGGGATGAAGGGGACAAAGGGGCCTTAAATGTGTTATGAATGAATCCTTAACAGCACCAAGCTGTCATTTTTGTTAGCCTTTGGAGCAGCTGTAAAACACAGGCAATAAAATACGTTCTCTGAGTAAATTATGTGGGCCACACTCTGGCCAATGCAGGAAAAGTGGTAACCAGCCCTCAAAATACAGCAAAAGCAGAGCTAATCTGCACAGGGAATCCTGGTGCACATTATTCCTGCCAGAAGCACAAATAACCTCCTTGGAAGGCTAGTAAGTAAGGACTATTGCCAGGAGAGAGACCACATGTGCATAAATACGCAAATATGTCTCCTGTCCCCTAGGTCCAGCCCTGCTATGTCTCTCAACTACTGTGACGTGGGCCTGCAAAGTGTTTCTCTGTGGATTTAAACGGGGGGGAACAGAACATCCTTTTGGTGCTAATCTGCATGGTACAGACCTCAGGTGGTGATACTCTGATGCCCTGATTGATGTTACAGGGACCAACCTGCTCCACTGTCTGTGCCCCCACAATCTGCTCTCAGCTAGCACTATAAACTCACACTATGTACAGCAGTACCAGGCTTCCCCACCAAAAATGTCATTGCTTTCTAGCTCAGTACACCTCCAAATGCCATTCTCTTCTGATTCCTAACCACCTTCTCTTTCTTCCTCCCAAAGCCTCAAAACACTAGACTCTGTCCTCAGACTTGCGTAACTGATAGAAAAATGTGGCCCCAAGAATTCAGTGTGAAGTCAGAGACAAATGATCATTACCGGTTTCAAACATCATTCTCATTTTGCCAATCACTGGGGCTGCCTGCAAGGAGAACAGTTAAGGGAAAGCAGCTGCGCGTGAATGCTTGGGCTCCCTTTGTGGGAAGTGATTGTGCATAAATGTTTGTGCTCCTATTCAATGTACACCCAGTGCTGCATTTGTTTTCTGTGGGTCATTAGAAAATTAAATTATTTTTGTTCCAAAATTAAAACTCGAGACATTTATTTAGGCCAGAGCTCTTACTCCTAAAGGGATTAAGAGGACTCAAATGTATTGGCCCCCTCAATCCTGATATTATCCCTTTAAATAACCAGATTAATTTTACTTTGGTGTCTGAGCTTTCCCATGTAGAAAATAAATTCTTATGAGTATAAATTTCCCTTGAGTCTCAACCAGCAAAAAAGTGGCTATCTATTCTTCCTAAACCAGACTCTGCTCTTCCCACCATTATACGTCTTCCTTGATGCAGGAACAGAAGGGGAAAGTGGCAAAGGTGGCTTTAAGTCATCTTTGCACTGCCTGTATTCTGGCCCTGCCTCCTACATAAATCAGAGCAGCTTCAGGGTTGCTATAACTTACACTCAGCTTCAGGAACTCACTAGGGTCTGTTCCACAGATAACAGCCAAAGCGTGCTAGGCTTCAGCCATACCCCTTCTCTCCCCAGCATGCCTCCTATTCAAAGGGCTTCAAAGAGCCATCCCACGTGTGAAACCCCATTACACAGAATCATAGAAATGTAGGATTAGAGGGGACCTCGACAGGTCATCTAGTCCAGTCCCCTTCACTGAGACAGGACTAAATATTATCTAGACCAGGGGTCGGCAGCCTTTCAGAAGTGCTGTGCTCAGTCTTCATTTATTCACTCTAATTTAAGGTTTTGTGTGCCAGTAATACATTTTAATGTTTTTAGAAGGTCTCTTTAAAAAAATACAAATAAATAAACACCTACATCTCATAGAGCTGGAAAGGACCCTGAAATGTCATTGAGTCCAGCCCCCTGCCCTCACTAGCAGGGCCAGCTACTGATTTTTGCCCCAGATCCCTAAGTGGCCCCCTCAAGGATTAAACTCACAACCATGGGTTTGGCAGGCTAATGCACAAACCACTGAGCTATCCCTCCCCCTGTTATATATTAGTCTATAATATATAACTAAACACTTGTTGTATGTAAAGTAAATAAGGTTTTTTAAATGTTTAAGAAGCTTCATTTAGAATTAAATTAAAATGCAGAGCCCCCTGGACTGGTGACCAGTTCCTGGGCAGTATGAGTGCCACTGAAAATCAGCTCGCATGCCACCTTCGGCACTCGTGCCATAGGTTGCCTACCCCTGGTCTAGACCATCCCTGACAGGTGTTTGTCTAACCTGTTCTTAAAATCCACAACCTCCTTAGGTAGTTTGTACCAGTGATCAATTACCTTTGCAGTTAGGAAGTTTTTCTTAAAGTCTAACCTAAATCTCCCTTGCTGCAATTTAAGACCGTTATTTCTTGTCCTGTCCTCAGTAGATATAGGGAACAATTTATCGCCTTCTTATTATAACAAATGTTTATGTACTTGAAGACTGTTTTCATGTCCCCATCTCAGTCGTCTCTTTCTCCACTAAACAAACCCAATTTTTTCAACCTTTCCTCATATGTCATGTTTTCTAGACCTTTAATCATTTTTGTTACTCTCCTCTGGACTTTCTCCAGTTTATCCACATCTTTTTCAAAGTGTGGTGCCCAAAACAGGACACAGTACTCCAGGTGAGGTCTTATCAGTGCTGAGTAGAATGGAAGTATTACCTCCCATGTCTTTATTACAACACTAATACATCCCAGAATTATGTTCACTTTTTTTGCAACAGTACTACCTCATTGGCTCATATTTAATTTGTTATCTACTATACCGCTCAGACCTTTTTCTGCAGCACTCCTTCCTAAGCAGTCATTTCCTATTTTGTATTTGTGCAATTGACTTTCCTTCGCAAGTAAAGTACTTTGTGTTTGTCCTTACTGAATTTCATCCTATTTATTTCAGACCATTTCTCCAGCTTGTCAAGATCATTTTGAATTCTAATCCTGTCCTCCAAATGTTTGTAAACCCTCCCAGCTTGGTAATGTCCACAAACTTTATACGTGTATTCTCTATGCCATTATCCAAATCATTTATGAAGATATTGAGCAGAATCGGACACAGGACATATCCCTGAGGGATTCCACCAATATACCCTTCAAGCGTGACTGTGAACCATTGATAACTACTCTCTGAGTACAATTTTCAAATCAGTTGTGCATCTACCTTATAGTAGGCTCGTCTAGACTATATTTCTCTAGCTGGCTTATGTGAGACAGTCTCAAAAGCCTTACTAAAGTAGAGATATACTACATCCACTGCTTCTCACCGTCTTCTTTACCTTGTCAGCAAAGGATATTAGGTTGGTTTGACAAGATTTCTTCTTGACAAATCCATGTTGACTGTTACTTATCAATTTATTATCTTCTAGATGATTACAAATTTGATTGTTTATTTACTCTTTTATCGTTCCGGATACCAAAGTTAGATTGGTCTATAATACCCTGGGTTGTCCTTATTCCCTTTTTTATAGGTAGGGTACTATATTTGCCCTCTTCCAGTCCTTTGTGGTCTCTCCTGTCCTCCATGAGTTCTCAGAGATAATCGCTAATGGCTCAGAGATCTCCTCTTCAGCCAATTCCTTAACTAGTCTAGGATATATTTCTTCAGGCCCTGGCAACTTGAAGATATCCAATTTGTCTAAGTAATTCTTAACTTGTTCTTTCCCTGTTTTTGCTTCATATACTACCCCATTTACATTGATGTTCACTATGTTAGTTTTCCTATCACTGCCAACCTTTTTGATGAAAACTGAAACAAAAAAGGAATTTAACACTTCGGCCGTTGCTGTGTTTTCTATTATTGTCTTTCCCTCCTCACTGAGTAATGGCCTTACTCTGTCTTGGTCTTCCTCTTGCTTCTAATGTATTTGTAAAATATTTCTTGTTACCCTTTATGTCCCTAGCTAGTTTAATCATGTTTTGTACTTTAGCCTTTTTAATTTTGCCGCTACATGCTTGTGGTGTTGGGGTTTTTTAATATTCATCCTTTGTAATTTGACCTAGTTTCCACTTTTTTGCATGATTTTTTGAGTTTCAGAGTTTGCTGAAGAACTCCTGGTTAAGCCTGGGCGGTCTCTTAACATATATCCTATCTTTCCTATGCACTGAGATAGTTTGCTCTTGTACCCTTAATGTTTCTTTAAAAAAACGTCAACTCTTCTGAACTCTTTTTTCCCTTAGACTTGCTTCATGGGCTCTCAATGACCAATTCTCTGAATTTGCTAAAGCCTTCCTTCTTGAAGACTTTTGTCTTTATTCTGCTGTTTTCCCTCCTTCTATTCCTTAGAATTATGAACTTCGCATTTCAAGATCATTTTCACGCAAGTTGCCTTGTACCCTCAAATTCTCAACCAATTCCTCCCTATTTGTCAGAATCAAATCTAGAACAGCCTCTCTACCTTTTGTAATAAAAAGTTGTCTCCAATGCGTTCCAATAACTTGTTGGATAAGTTGTGCCCTTCTGTATTATTTTCCCAACAGATGTTTGGGTAGTTGAAGTCCCCCATCAACACCAAGACCTGTGCTTTGGATGATTCTGTTAGTTGCGGGGGAGCACAATAAAGGTGCCAGATCACAATGAGGAATCCCTACGTCTTTTCCTCAACTTGGCAGTTAGCTGAATAAGAGTCTCTTTAGAATAATTCTCTTTATAAATAGGGACATCAAACTACAAGCAAAAGTACAACAAAACTTAGTGGAGTATGACAAGGAAAAAAAACAGGAGTACTTGTGGCACTTTAGAGACTAAGTCTCTAAGGTGCCACAAGTACTCCTGTTCTTTTTGCGGATACAGACTAACACGGCTGCTACTCTGAAATATGACAAGGAAAGTTCCCACTCTAGTTTTAATCCTTATATACAGTATCAAACGTGGGTCAGCTGGTCTGAGATAGAGCAACTTATTTAGAAAATGTTTCCTATAGTGAAAGGCATCTCCACTGCAACTTTTATGAATAGTTCCCTCCCTCCCACTATCATCGTAACTCTAATTTAAAACACGTGGTTGAAATGCTGTAATTTGAAGCCATGGCTTTTCAGTCAACCAATTTCTAACATTGATGGTGATACATGTGATAAGGTCCCTACTCTTTAAAAGAGAACAGCTCCCCAATATAAACATATGTGCTCCAAAAGCTTGTAACAATTTTCTTTTAAGAACTGTTTTTTCTTTCGTTCATTTCTCATATTCAAGTCAAAGTTTTCAGCAGAACCAGCATGCTAAAATTTCTGTTTAGCATTGACATGTTTTATTCTGAAATGCAGAGAGTAACATGATCTCACGACTGCCTAAAAATAAGAGACACCATCTATAGTAACAGTGCTTTCCTAATTTTTTCATTTTACACTTCTTGAAATCTAGTAAGTTTAGAATCTTCTTGTGTTGAAGACGGAATATAGTTTTAATGTGAAAATAATTTAACCATAGCTTTCTGAAAGGAACCTCTCCTTGTTATTCTGTGTATGAGGTAGTGTATTTACTGTAAACAAAAAGGTCAGGCCATCTAGTATCAAAATCCATTGACTTGTTTCTCTGCTTAAGACAAACCTGTTCTTTGAGCTTTTTGCCTTTTAATGGGCACACTGCCTTTGTTTATTATACTTCTGTTTTCACTAATTTTTATTATGGTGCCCACAGGCCTTAAAAGCAGGGTATTAAAAAGTATTAATACTGTTATATGTAATTTCCTCCTCAATCCCTCTCCCCAGACAGATGTCTTCTAAATACATACTATTTTCTAAAAGCATTTTCTAAAAAGCAGCTGATTGACAAACATTCTATTTAGATCCTCTCCTGCTGATCTGTCATTTATTTTCTGTATGTCCCATCTGTTTTTAATTACTAGGGGTATTTGCATGAAAATGAGGTCTGTTCATATTGTTTATGCCTAGTGAGTCACAATCCTAACTCTTTGGGGAAGTGAAAGAGTCTTAGGCCTTGTCTCCACAATAGAATTTTGTTAACGCGAGTTAAGCCGACAATCAAAAACCGGTATAATTATATCGTTTGTGCATGTTCACACAACGCTTATTCTGTCAGCAGAGCATGCCCACTATTGGTGCTCTAGCACTGACAGAGAGAGCAGTGCACTGTGGGTATTTATCCCACCACGCTACTCACCACCTTCTGTAGCTAGGAGCTGTGGGAAGGCAGAATGGATTGCAATGCATCATGGGTGAGGGCTCAATGTCCTATGATGCCGTTTTTTTCCATCCCATGATTCCCTGGGCTTCTGACTGTTTCACAGCATTTTTCAACAGCCCCTGTTTACTGTGCGCCCACCTTCTCTGTCTGAAAGGATGGATCCTGCACTGCTCTCTACTATTGTAGTCCCCGTTATGAAAACATCACAGCTGGTCCTGCAGTATATCATGAGGACCAAATTTGTTTGACCTGCTGTGTGCCATGGAAAGAAACAACACCAGATTACTTTTGGCATTCACGGAGAAGCTGCACACAGTGGACCGTCACTTTTGGGCTCGGGAAACAAGCACTGAGTGGTGGGATCGCATCATTATGCAGGTCTGGGATGATGAGCAGTGGCTGAAGAACTTTCAGATGCAGAAAGCCATCTTCCTGGAACTGTGTGCTGTGCTCGCCCTCACACTGCAGTGCAAGGACACCAAAATGAGAGCGGCCTTCTTGGTGGAGAAGCGTGTGGCGATCACTGGGGGAAGCTGGCAACTCCAGACTGCTACTGGTCGATCACAAATCAGTTTGGAGTTGGGAAGTCCAACGCTGGGGCTGCATTAAGGCCAGTGTGAAGGGCCATTAATCACATCCTGCTACGAAGGACCCTGGCTCTTGGCAATTTGCATGAAATATTGGATAGCTTTGCAGAAATGGGTTTCCCTCAACTGCGGACGGGCGACAGATGGCACACACATTCCAATTTTGACACCAGACCACCTTGCGACGGAGTACATCAATAGGAATGGGTACTTCTCCATAGTGTTACAGGCGCTTGTTCATCACCGTGGACGTTTCACTGACATCAATGTGGTGTGGTCAGGGAAGGTGCATAATGCATGCATCTTCAGGAACACTGGCCTGTACATGAAGCAGGGACTTTCTTTCCAGACCAGATGATTCCAGTGGGGATATTGAAATGCCCATGGTGATCCTGGGGTACCCAGCCTACCCCTTACTCCAGTGGCTCATGAAGCCTTACACAGGAAGCCTAGACAGCAGCAAGGAGTGCTTCAACAATAGGCTGAGCAGGTGCAGAATGACCATAGAATGTGCCTTTGGCAGATTAAAAGCACGCTGGCGCTGCCTTTATGGCAGGTTAGACCTAAACGAGGAAAATGTTCCCATGGTCATAGCAGCCTGCTGTGTGTTCCATACTTGTGAAGCTAAGGTAGAAGTTTCCCCGCAGGTAGAGCGCGAAGGTGGATCACCTTGCGGCTAATTTTGAGCAGCCAGATATCAGGGCTATTAGAGGGACCCAAGAGGGGTCTATCTGAATCAGGGAGGCTTTGAGGCACCATTCTGACAATCAGCTCCAGTAATGAGTCATTCTATACAGCACTCCTGCCATGCTCTGTTAACTTGCCACCTTGCACTAAAATGTTGATGATTCCTGACTGGGATTTTTACTCAGCAAATTATTAAATTGCCACTGTGTATTCATTCCAGCAACAACCACCGTGTTTTGGAGACAAATAAAGATTGGTTATCGTTCAGCGAGTTTGTTTTTATTAAATACCCATAAACAATACACACAAAAGCTTGCTGGGAAGGGAGATAACAATGAAGGGCAGTGTAGGCTCTCATAGCTGTGTGTAAGTCCCAATATCATTTTGGAAGCAGTCCGAAGAGATGGAGTGACCAGGTACCAAGATGGGCCAGGAAGTTGCAAGGAATGTGTGGGAGGAGTTTGGGAAGGGCATGGAAAGCAGTTCTGTATCACCTGCAGGGGGGTCAAGCATGCATGAATTCTGCCTGCAGTGTGATTAGGGACTATAACACCTCTGTTTGCGCCTCCATCACTTTTATCATCTGCTCCTGGTCCATTAAAATTCACTCCTGGCTCTCCTTTCTGTCCTGCCTCTCTATTTTATCATTTTCTTTTAAAGTCTCTCTCCACAACCTGCGTTCTTGTTTTTTGGCCTCTGAGGATTGGAGCACCTCTCAAAACAGGTACTCCTTGCACCTCCTTGGTTGCTTCCTTATCTAGCAGAGGTGCTCTGCCGGTGTGTAGGGGGTTCCACTGAAGTCCACATCTGCAGAAGCACAAGAAACAATAAACAGAAGCATGAATTTTAGTGCACGCACCGCATCAACTCATTAGAGTAAAATGCACCTTATAAAAAATATGAATCAGTTTCTCACTGTCTCTTTTGGCAAGCACACAGCTCGGTGAACACCTTAAATATGGTGAGTTCAGCCCGGGTTAGCGGGGGCGGGCGCTCAAGATAGGGCAAAGGGTCTCGTTTTTTTAAGGGGATCACTGCAGGTGACTAGGGCCAATATTGTAAATTCTACCACCATTTTCCAGAGGCAGCAGTCATTGAAGACGATATCTCATTCCTGAGGGTAAGGAAGGATGCAAGGGTGCATCTCTTGCATGAGTGTGGCTTCAGACCAGGTCCCTATGCTTCTCGCCTGCGTGCCACTTTGGTTACTGTACAAGTGATTACTGACTGGCACGGGGAAATTTCCTACAATGGGGGAAGGAACAAAGCAGCTATGCCAAGGAACCTTCAACAGAGGATTGGCAAGTACCTCCAGGGAAGCTTCCTAGAGATCTCTCTGAAGGATTCCCGTGAAATCTCAGTGTGCATTAATACACTGTTCCACCGCACTGCAAAGCTGCCCAAGGGAACATGAGGCACGCGCCAACACAGCTAGTCTTGTACATTTCTATCCCGTCACCCATTTCTACCATATAATAAAGCAAAGGACCGCTCTACTTCATATAACCGAGCAGCAACAACTCAAAAAGATCACTTACCAGAGCTCCCCTCTCCTGCATCATGCACGCCAGAGACAGACTGCTGGGACTGGCTAGTCCCCTCCAGAGTGGAAAAGAGTTCCTGACTCGCCGCACCACTGGATGACAGTGCCGGGTGCTCCACATCATCCTCCAACTCGACCTCCTCGTCCACCACTTCCTCATCGGAGTTGAGTCCACTGTCTCCAGCCCCACCAAACTATCCACAGGGCTCTTGGTGGTGGAGATGGGATGGCCACCAAGGATGGCACCCATTTCCTTATAGAAGCAGCAGATCTTTGGCCCAGCACCGAAGTGACGGTTTGACTCCCTTGCCTATTGGTACGCCTGCCTCAGCTCCTTTACCTTTGCATGACATTGATGTGTGTCCCAGTTGTAGCTCTTATCCAACATGCCACAAGAAATCTGACTGTATGTATCAAAGTTCCTACAGCTAGAGCGGAGCTAGGACTGCACAGCCTCCTCTCCCCACAGCGCCAGCAGATCTAACAACTCAGGTGTGCTCCAAGCGGGACAGCGTTTCCTGTGGGGAGCAGCCATGATCAGCTGGGAAGATGTGATGTGAACTGTCCATGCCAAACAAACAGGAAGTGCAATTTCAAAAATCCCCTGGTCTTCAAAGGGGGAGGGGCGGATGCCTGTGTACCTAGGTGCAGGGCAGCGGAGTTCGAACTGCTGCCCAGAGTGGTCAGGATGGACATTGTGGGACACCTCCAGGAGGCCATTTATAGCAACATTACCAAGCTCAGTGTCTACACTGAACCTTTGTCGATATAATTTGCCACAAAAAGCTTTATGCCTCTCATTAAGGTGGTTTTATTTTGTCGGCAAAGCAGGAGAGTTTTGTCAGTGGAAGGAACATTGTAGTGTGTACACCTCCACTGTTTTGTCAATGAAAGCTGACTTTTGTTGACAAAACTCTGTAGTGTAGACAAGTCCTTAGTTTATGGGCCCAATCCTACATTTCTTGGGCCTCCAAAATGCCCATTTAAGTCAGTAAGCTTTTGGGTGCCAAGGAGTAAAGTACCAAGGCCCAGATTTGAAAAGAACTCTGCATGTGTCTCATGCTATATTAATTACTGTTGGTAGTAGTAACAATGCTGCAAACAGAATGATAACACTAGGAGAACATGAACTCTTAAAAACAACTATTCTGTATTCATGCAGATGGTTCTAGTAACAAAGAAACAAAATGAGTATTAGAGAAAATGGAGCCAATCCTACATTTCTTGTGCACCAAAACTCCTATTGCTGGCAATGTGTGATATGTGTTCGGAATTTAAACAGAAACTTTAAAATGTTGACATGGAGCATTAGTAAAGTTTTCTGAGTGTAGTTTTTTTGGATATGCAAATGCAGTATGAATGAAAGTCATCCCTTCCCCCATAATGAATAAATTAATGGGATTTATTCAGGAAAGTATCTGAGGATTAGGGGGATACAATCCACACACACCCCCAAAATGAGAAAACCACAGCTCCTGTATGGCAGCTATTCTAGTCAATGAATTGAAACAGTGTTTGCAACTGCTGTACAACCCCCTAGACCAGTGGTTTTCAACTTTTCATTTGCATACCCCTAAAATTTTTTGAATGGAGGTGCGGACCCCTGTGGAAATCTTCGACATAGTCTCTGGACTCCCCGTGGTTCGCGGACCACAGGTTGAAAACCACTGCCCTAGACAGTGGCTCCAAACCACTAGATCTATCAAAGTGTGGGTCCAATAGGCTCTTCCTGAGTCCCCTTAACAGAGACCTAGTCACAGCTAGTTCAGCACCCAGGGAATCTGAATGGCCCTCTATGCAGCGGACCAAGTACTGTGCCTTACTGCACAGCCCTACTACAGAGCTTAAGTGTCATGGTGAGCCTTGAATGGGCCCTCCATGGGTGAGTGAGTTTCATCCTGTCTGAAAAGTTGTGTGACTTTGCTGGTTCTAGTTACTCTGGCACCTGGTATAAAAATGGCAGATAAGACCATCATTTGCATGAACAATTCAATCCCCAATTCCGTGGTACTCGTGTAGACTTCATGCACTCTCTGAAGATACTGTTCTCATGCTCTCTTCCATTCCACTTTCTTAATTATTATTATTTATATTACAGTAGCATCTAATGGCCCCAGTTAAGTTCAGGGCCCCATTGTGCGAGGCTCTGTACATACATATAGTAAGAGATAGTTCCTGCCCCAAGGAATCTAAAGCTTTGACCCAGCAAAGACTTACTCTGGGATTACGCACAGTGTGGAAAATTAAACCAGGGGTGAATCTCTGCGGCACTGGATCCAACACAGACAAGATACAGGATGGGAGAAAGGAAGTACTATCCCCTCCATTTTACAGATGGGCAACTGAGGCACAGAGCGATTAGCTCGCTGATGTGCTGTGACCATTGCTTATCACATTGCTCATATGCACCTCATTGATATTTTGTGCTTCAGCCCTCTGTATGTCACTTCCCCTTGTTGCCATGTCTCATCGTTAGATTGCATATTCTTTGGGTCAGGGTCCAAATTTATTTTTTTTTGGTTATGTGTTCGTACAGTGCCTAGCACAATGGGATCTAATCCCTGACTGGGGACCCCTGGGCACCACTGCAATGACAATGCAAATAAAGAGTAATAGTAGTCTGTAACAGAGACAAGAATTGAACCCAGATCTCTTCTATTTTAGTTCAGTGCCTTGACTACTAGACCATTCTGCCTCATTTATCATACTGTATTTTAAAAAACAGGGGTTTCCCATTGGCCCACCAAACGCTCTTCAACATTCTTTTCCTCGTTATCTTGTATGGTATAAAGGCAAAGTTTTAACTTAAGTGCTGATATATATATATATCTCAAAGTTTGCATATGTGCTCTGTAGAAAAAATAATATATGTAACACAGTGTCCATACAAACACTAATTCCTCTAATATTCTGAAGAAAAATTGGTAAATAAAGCCCCGATGTTTCAACTTGAACATTCCAAGTACTGTAGCCTCTTTTGGGCATGGAATAAATCCTCTCTATTTGGAATACTAGAGGAATTATTGTATATATGTGTACATGGTGCATGGAAGTTATTTCACACCATATGTTTGTATTTGTCACACAATGCAAAATAAAACTGTAATGCCATTTTTATGTCACTTTGAACAAAGTAGGATCTTCTGAGTGATAGGTAAACAGTAAAAGGCCCAAACAATACAAAAACAAACAGTCCTCCTGAAAACTATTTCTAGTATTTAAAAACATTCCTCTAATGTTTACTGAGACTGGGTCACAGTGCATCCTGTGCTGTATGAAACATTTTTTGTATTCCACACATTATATGGACTGGTTTTAGAATATCCTAAAGGAAGACTGAAACGGATACATCTGATCCTGTATACATTTCTCCTTCGCATACAGCTAGGATTTTAATATTGAGGCATTTTCTCCCCTATAAAATAATCTCACAAAAATTGTGAAACTCAAAACCCCCCAAAACCTATGTACTAACACAGCTCACCATTTGAGCACCCTACTTGTCTCATCCACTCTCCCTGCTTATGTTCACCTCTACTTAGGCCCCAATCCTGCAATCGGGTGGATCCCTGTGCCTGCACAGAACCACTGGGGCTCCATTCAGGTGCACCCACAGGAATGAAATCGGGGCTTTGGACTGTAAATTACACAGAACAAGGACTCCGTCTTCACAGCGCCTAGCACACTGCCAGTACTTCAGAACCAATAATGACCATAGTGTGTATTTAATACACTCTTCTTTAGCATTTTCCTAAATAACCTCATGTCACGTGGTTCCCGCAGGACGACGTCTGATTGGGAAATTGTTTTTATCTGGCCATTTTAATACACCAGGACTGAGGCTCACACATTACAGCCACATAAAAATAACCTCATTCCTATCCACTGGGCAGCATCTCCTCTTCTCCCTCGCACTGTGGGGTGACTCCATAGCTGTGGACTAGCCCGCCCCAGGCTCCTGTCCCTTTAAACGTGACCTACTAGAGTCCAGCCTTGCCTGCGCCCCCTCCCCTGCCCCCAGCCCCCAGCCCCGGGCAATGGCGCCTTCGCCGCGCTCCCCGCGGGAGGAGGTTGCCGTGCGGCGGGGCTGGGGGAGGCGGCCCGTTTCCTTGGCCGCTGCCCGGGCTTCCCAGGGTGGGGTGAGGGGGGCTCGCTGCACAAAGGAAAGCGCGTGAATCTAATCCCGGCGCGGTTCGCTCCCCGGCAGGGGAATCAGGGCGGGGACGTGTCTTCTCGGGTTCCTCAGCCCATGTGGCTGCGCGCAGCAAGCCCCGCGCGCTCTCGGCTGGGGCGCTTCAGCTTTGCCCCCCCCCCCCGGGCGCCCCTTTCCTCCCCCGCAGAGCGGGCGGCGTTAGTGTCACAGGCGCGTTGTGCACCTTGGGCTTTTGCAGTCACCGGCCCAGCGGCCCCGGGAGCCGGGGTGCGTCTGACACCCTGCAGGGTGGATGCATTATTCAGCACCCGGTGCAGGCTGAGCTGCGCGAGCCTAGATCCTGTGGGACCGTGCACGCTGCGGGGGGGATGGTGTGTGTGTGGGTGTGGGTGTTCGTTCTCTGGGACAAACACACGCCAAGGCTGGCTGGCTGGGTGGGGGTGAGATTGAGGGGCAGAGGAACGTGCACTTACTTTATCGATGGTGCCCGGGAGCAGGCGGTCCAGCAGCCGGCACAGCACCACCCCGTCTTTCAGAGACGATTGCAAAAACCCCTCGGGGTCCGAGATGGTCTTTTTGGGCGACTCCAGCACGCCCAGGGTGATCAGCCATGTAACGGTCTGCTCCGCGGAGTTCATGGCCGCCGCCGCCGCCGCCGCCGCGCGGAGGGTAAATCCCGGCGAGGGGGGAAGCGATCGCGCGCCGCGGGAGGCTGTATTTGGCCTGTGCCCCCCCCTAGGATCCCCCACCCCTGGCTCGGGGGTTCACATTGAAGCAGCAGAGGCCGGGGCCGCCGCTCCCTCCTCCCTCGCCATGGAGCTGCTGCAGATGACGACTCGCTTTGCGAAATCCAGTGGGTCCAGTTTCTCTCTCTCGTGCGTTTTGGCAGCTTGTCAACTGCCTTTTCATTACACACACATGAACCTGCAGCGCCTCCTCCCCCCGCCGCGGCGGCTGCCTCCGCATGACATCACTGACAGCCCCGCCGGAGGAGAAGAAAAGACGCGAGGCCCCTTCTCTGCACACAAACCTGCGGCGGAGCCCGCGCCCCTCCGGCGGGCATGGCTCACTCGGGGCACAGCTGCTGCGGGCAGGGCCCCTTTGTAACACGCATCGAGCGCCGCTTGCACATATGTGGGGAGCTGCCGCCTCGCAGAGCTTGGCATCTGCAGCACGCGGGATGCAAATGCAAACGTCTGAGCTATTGTACAAATGCATCCTGCGTAGGTAATAGGGACAATGTGTGTGTGTGTGTGTATTATATAGTCACACATATTACATGGGGATGTGTGTTCCCATGCACACAGTGGCAAATCATATACATATTAATACGCATCCCCAGTATCCACGGTCAGATTTAGGCAGACTGTCTGGGAGACCATTTAAATCCCCCTCCATCCCCAATATACATGGTGGCTAATACTGGCAATGTTTATACTGGCATTTTTCACCTAGAGGTAAAGTGGATATTTGATCTTCAAATCGTGGCATCCGTCAGGATTTTTTAGCATTCAAATAAGTGTGTGCGCCATGTACTCTTTTACTACCCAGCAAGCCAACAGTTGCTGAGTAAACAATTTAATTCAGGATGTAACCAGATGGATCCTAAACAGTGCAGAATGGACTCATAAATCTATCAGGAATAGGTTTATGGTGTATTGTGCTTGACCTTGGTAACGTTAACAACGATCTAACGTTGAACAAACAGTTTATGTTGTATGTGCCCTCTAGTGGAGGGTTGGTTTATGCCACTCAATTGCAATCTGAACTGGCCATATAAAAGAGAACAGATTTATAAATAATGGTTTTGTATCATTTGATATTTCCAAGTGAAGGTGTTTTACTACTATTACATTTGAAGCAGTCACTGACAGTGTTGCTTCTGGAGCCATACAGGCACTAGAAGAAAAAGAAACCTCGTGAAATAGTTTAACAACGAATTCCACAAGAAAACTGCAGTTTTTTGAAGAAGCAGAATTGGTTAGCTCAAGTCAGGCCTGGTCTACACTAAAAAATTAGGTCGAAGGAAGCCACCTTAAGTCGACCTGTTAACGTCTGTGTCTACACTACTGGGTCCTTTACGGCGGCCTAAGTCACTTCTAATGTCGACTTCTGTAATGCAGCTCTGCGAGAGGCATAGCACTTAATTCGATTTTCATGGGTCGACTGCAAGGTAGTGCAGCCGCAGTGTCAGCGATGTGCTGGGAAGGGCTCTCTGTGCACCCTTATTAACATTCTACCACCAAACAGAGAAGAGGATTGGGATGCTGTCTCCACTTTTGATAAAGCTGATCCATTCTGAACATTGTCAGGTGACCCTTAAAAAATATTCCTGAAGAATAGATTTTTTGTCTTTGGAATGTACCAAATTGTAACTGGTTGCAAACGTTACCAGGGCAGGATACTCCTAAACTCCCTCGCAAAGCTACACACATCTGCCTATTTCAAATTACACAAGTTTAACACAGTGTATTGCATAAGCATTTTATATTATATACAATTTTAATTTGGCATCTTTTGCAAGAACAAAGGAAAACATATAAAAATACACTTGGCTGTGGTCAAATTGTTTTTGTTTAAACAGGGGAAAAAAGTGAATAGATTCATCAGTCCCTCATTGTCCTCTCTGCAAGTACGCTCATGTGGGTTTTATCAAATGTGAGTTTTATCAAAGGCTAAAGGGGAACATTTTTATGGGCATTCCTTCTAGGAACATTGGCAGCATATCCCTGCCCCAACTGATCCCATTTGGACATTTTACTCATTTGCTTGCAGTTTATATGAGCAATGAAGCCAGTTATTAAAACAATGTATGGTAGGGTGAAGATGTCCCGATTTTATAGGGACAGTCCCGATTTTGGGGTCTTTTTCTTATATAGGCTCCTGTTACCTCCCCCCCCACCCCTTGTCCTGATTTCTCACATTTGCTATCTGGTCACCCTAATGTATGGTGACTGAAGTGTTAGCTTCCCTGGCTATGTTCATTTCCAGGCATCATGTCTGCCATATGTGTCACTGGTTTACTTTGTGACTTTCCACAATTATAATTTATGGTAGTAGTTGCTAAGCCAGTGTAAAGTACTTACAAATATTTTGAAAAGGAACCTGTACAAAATGGTTTATAATGTATTTGTGCCTTTTTCCCCCATTTACTTCAGTTAAACTACTTCTATGAGTGAAATTATTCATGTGCTTAAGGCCTTGTCTAGACAAGACCCTGTCGAGGAACTTCAGGTCAACATTTTTCAAAGTGTTGAAGCGTCCTCTAGGTGCAAAGTTATGTTCAGAATTTGGTAGCTAACATATTTTCAAACACAATCCGTTTTCTTAGCCTAGACAAGGCCCCTGTGGTTGCAGGATTCTCTCCATCATTAGTGGCCCATCACACGTGGCTGTATGTTGCTGCTAAACTCATTGTATACACACATGGGAAACATAGCAACTGCTGAAGGCTCATCTAGTCCAGTATCCTGTCTCTGACAGTGGCCAGCACCAGGTGCTTCACAGGCAGGTGCAAGCAATCTTGCATGAGGCAGACCTAGAAGAGTTTGTCCCCCTCATAATCCTTTCTAGTTAGAGATTGTCAAACTCAAAAACATGAGCTTTAATAACTTTTCCAAAATGTATGCTAGCGTTAAACTTTTGCTCCCTTTTGCTTTTCTCCTTACTCCTTCAACATACCATTTAACAGCAGCTAAATAACATATCGGTACCAAAAAAAAACCAACAGAAGAATATTGGAACATTTGCTATTTTCATTACTCAGCAAACAGCATAGATGGCCAAACTAACTGGAAAACCTGTGAGCATACTTGCCAATAGCATAGGAAACAGTAAGAAAATGTTTCCAACCATTAGAGGAAAAATTTCAAAAGTGACTAAAAGATATTTAGGAGTCCAAGTCCCTTCAGCTGTCAGTGGGACCCTTGTGCTACTAAATCGCTCTAGCGCTTTTGAAAATCTCCCCATTAAATACTTTCATACTATATATATGTCACCTTCTGCATGTGGGCTCAGGAGAAGAAAAAGAAACTCCACAGTAGACCCAGCCAGAGACTCAGGCCAGCAGGAGCAGCTGCAGAGACAGCATCAACAGAGACCTTTGGAAACGAATCATGTCATCAGACCATTTTCTACAGTTTTCACTTTGAACAGTCTCTTCCCTCTCCTAATTGGCTGCTGGATCCAATCGCCCTTCCCCTCATACTCTCTTCACTTCAGCCTCCTACTTCCCTCCATGCCCCTCTCCATCCTGCCCTCCATCTTCTTCCCATTCTTTCCTCCCCCTTTCCCCTTGCCTCCCTTTATTTTTTTCATTTTAGCTAATCCCTTCCTATCTTCCCTTCCCTCCTACCCTTGCCCTATAATGTAGTTAATACAAATAAAAATAAAGTGTAAAATAAACAAAAATGCCATCCAAAAATTGTTTACAAATTTAAAATATCCTGGCAGTTCCATGACACTGACAAACTATCATTCTGTTTGCTCAGCCTGTATGTTCTTGTCTATCCCTTCCCCACACCCTGTGTCTGTCTTGTATATGTAGATTGACATCTAAACATTTCCTAAGATTACCTGAATCATAGGGCATGTTTCTGCTAACTTTTGGAATAGCCCAACCTTTGTAAACAGATGCAGAACCTGAAAAAATTATTGGGGCATTTACTCTCTTATGGAAAGTGTAGGAAGCATTCTAGAGAGAGATTTATAGCACATATACCAGCTTAGGAAATCTTAAAACTCCTGTGCTCTACACAAGAAAGCTATTTGGATACCTACAGGAAATCCGTGACTTAAAAACATCCTGGTCCCTTCCTGACTAAGGGAGAGAGAAATACATAATCCAGATTTGTTGGATATCTGGCGTTTTTTACAGCGGTTTTTACAGCATTCCATTTTGAGTGAAATATTAGCTAAAGCAGCAGCAGTTGACATAATTTATTTGGACTTTCAAAAAGCTTTTGACAAAATCCCTTACAAGAGGTTATTAAGGAAATCAACTAGTTTGGAGATGACAGGTAAAGTACTGTCATGGATTAGAAACTTGCTAAGAGACAGAAAACAGAGAGCAGGAATAAATGGTCAGTTCTCAACATGACAACAGGTTAACAGTGGGGGTTCCCAATATTCCGCACTAGGACTGTTGTTGGTTAATATGGCAGTTATCCAAAAACAGGCAGTGAGGAGGCAAACTGTGCCTCTTCTGTGGTTTTTAACTCTGTGGTGTGTTTTAGCCCACGCCCATTCATTTTTCTTCTCTTCTTTTTTCTGCTTTGTTTTCTCTTGATACTATTTTTTGATTTTCAGTTCTGATACCCCTCCTGTTTATCACCGGATAAGACAGCGAGATGTTTTGACCAGTTATACTTCTCTCTGTTCTCCTGTGCCTCACAGAGGTGGGGCCTTGGAAGGGAGCAGACTAACTAAAGGTCAATCCAGAATCGTGGTGACAGTCGATAGTTTGCAGTCTTGGAGTCATATTGGATCAATGGCTGTTTTGGGAAACCCGTGAGCAATGTATTTTTTCCTTTTGTATGTTTAACCTAGAGACTGTTTCTTTCTGACCCTTCCCACAATGATCAACACTTATGTATTATCACACAGAGCTATATTATTGCCATGTGTCCTACTTAAAGCTACCTTCAAAAAGAGCCTTGAAGCTTTAATTTGTGCAGGATCTGACCTGTCCCCTTAAGTGGAGTAAGCCACCATGGGCACTAACACCAGTGCTCCTTGTTATTCATTGACCACCTGCTAGCTTCTGAGTGAGTTGAAGCTGTTGGTTACAATCTATACATTTTAAAACCAGTGCTTTCCTACCTGGGGAGTAAATCCCCACTATCAGGGAGGTGGCAGGCGAGGTTAGGAGGGGAGAAAATGGGATAGAGGAACAGTGGAACGGGGGAAAAGCACCTGGCCATAGATCTACCCTGCTCCCACTGGAAATGTGCTTCTGCTGCTTCCTTCTCAGCTCTCACATTAGTCCTTTTCTTTACACAACTGGAGGAGCATCTGGTATAGGGCTGCAGTCACAGGCAGCAGCCAGTCAGCTGAAGCTCCCAGTGGCCTGGAACATGCCTGTGGACGATCAACATAAACAAAATGTCTCGCAGCCCGTCAGCGGATTACCCTGATGGACTGCATGCCGAAGGTTTCCGACCCCTGGTCAAAAGTATAAATGGATTAAAAAAAGAATTAAATAAGCTCATGAAGAATAGGTACATCAATGGCTATTAGCCAAGATCATTGGGTGTCCCTAAACATCTGACTGCTGGAAGCTGGGACTGGACAACAGGGGATGGATCATGCAATAAATTCCCTCTTCTGTTCATTCCCTCTGAAACATCTGACACTGGCCACAGCTGGAAGATAGGATGCTGGGCTAGATGGACCATTGGTCTGACCCAGCATAACTATTCTTACATTAAAGAGCTCCTCTAGGCACAATCAGACCCAGCCCGGTGCAACCTGTGAGGCCTGTCAAACCTGGAGAGGGACAGCTCCTTAAAGGGGAGGATCCAACCCCCTACAAGGTAGCAGGAGGCAAGAGGCAGAGACCTCCCTGGCCTCACAGAGCAGGGGCTGCCTACCAGGAAAATGGCTGAAGAGCCTCTGCCACCTGGACCCACTGGAGAAATAACAGCAGAGGTGTAAGTAAGTCGGACTGGTCCAGTACAGCATACCAGCAAGAGCCGGTATACAGCCAACCATACCAGCAGGGAGGACTTCCCCAGGCCAGCAATTTAAAAGGGCCCTGGGCTCCTGGCAGTGGCCGGAGCCCCTGGCACTTTAAATTGCCACCAGAGCCCCACTGCCATAGCCCTGGGGTAGTGGCAGCAGCCGGGATCCCCAGGCCCTTTAAATCGCACCCAGAGCCCCAGGGCTCCCAGCCACAACTAACGCTACCATGGGGCTCCAGTGATGATTTAAAGGGCCCAGAACTCCTGGCTGCCACTAATGCAGCCGGAGCCCCAGGCCCTTTAAATTGCTGACGGAGCCCACGGGTAGCGGTGGTGATTTAAAGGGCCTGGGGATTCAAAGGCCCCGCCCCTTCTGCCCACAGCCCCGCCCCTTCCAGTTGAGCCCTCCTCTCACCTTGCTCAGGACCCCAGCCCTGCGTACCGGTAAGTTCCTTAAATTACTTTTACTCCTGAATAACAGGATTGTCTTTACTTTGTTTTCCCTTTTGTTTAGAACCCAGGGTGCTCAGCCTGGCTCCTTTGGGCCCAGACCTTTTTACAGAGACTACGGACCTCTTACCTTGTGGGGAACTGCTGGGTGAGTCTAGACAGTTTTGCGGGCTGCAGTGTTGTTTGGTTAACACTTACCATTTTTTGATTGTTTTGTGCCTGTTTTATGTTTGCCACCTGCCAAAGGCTTACAACGAGAGGACTATACTCTGCTCTCTAAGCTGACTGTACAGCAGTGCCTACAGCCAGAGAAGGATGTCTGTTAGGAGACAGGTATCAGAGGGGTAGCCGTGTTAGTCTGGTTCTGTAGAAGCAGCAAAGAATCCTGTGGCACCTTATAGACTAACAGACGTTTCGCATCATGCTGCGAAACGTCTGTTAGTCTATAAGGTGCCACAGGATTCTTTGCTGCTTCTGTTAGGAGACAGATACCCACCCTCACCCCTGGGGTTGCACTGGACAAGGCAACCTATGACAGAGTCTCTGCTATGGGAGACGGGGGAATGGGGTCACCCCGAGCCTCTAGCATGGGGGGAGGACAATGGAAGGGGGGAGGAGGACAGGGGCACACACGGAGCGCCTGGCATGTGGGAGAGAGGGGAATGGGGAGCACACAGAACCCCTGCCATGGAGGGGAAAATGAGGAACCCACCTATGGGGGGAGTACACAGAACCCCTGGCATGAGGGAGGAGATGGGGATTGCAAAAATAAAGGGGGATGGGAGGGCGGCACACAGGGAGTTTATGTGGGAAATGGAGGGATGCAGGGAGCCCGTGGTGTGCAATGAGCTTCAAATGTAACGAAGTGTGCAGCACCCTAGTCAATGTGTTTATGGTGCAATAGCTCTCAGGCTTTTGCCTGTGATTGCGGATGGGTGGAAAGAGAGTTAATAGTATATTTGATAGGAATGTGGGAGTGTTTTGAATTGTCAGTGAGATTTCTAAAGGTTTTTTTTTAATATAAAATTGTATCTGTGCTCAATGACTGTGATATTTGGCATGTTTTACAAATTACAAAGGTGGAATGGGCCCCATTGTCACTCTCCCCATATCCCATTGCAACAGTTGCAATCTGCTGGGTCATTCTTGCTGTCAGCTTTTGGGGTTGCATTCTCCAGGACTGACAGCAGGGCATTCTCAGGGGAGAGCCTGTGCCTTTGGAACCTGCTCCCTTTGGCAGTCGGCCAGGCACCATACTTGGCAAGCATCAGGGCCCACTGTAATATATATTTGTTTAGTCAAGCTTTCATCTGATCGCTGGACTATTTTTGAAGCAGACCACATGAGCGTATGGAGTCTCTATTTTTAGTGCGGCAGAATAATTTGACAACTTTGTATTTATTTTTAATACACACAAGGCACTCAAGTGTTAAGGTGATAGAAACGGTTTACAGATTAGTCAATAAATATCACCATTTACCTTGGGATGAGTGTTTCGTGGATCACCACGACCCTCATATGCTTATATTTAGACTATAGTCCTGTGCATCATCACTTAAGACCCACTTCTGCCCCCCTTCCTCACATTCAGTAGCACCTTACTCCACAAGTACTGCTTTTGAAATGAACTGAAACCAGAGTAAGCTACCCCTGTTCAAATCATGATTCATATCAGCGTTGCCTATCTACAGCACAGGTTTGCACTGCTCCTGCTATGCTAGTGGCTGCCCAGTAATGGCTGCCATCAGGACAAATCCCCAGTGTAGATAAGGCCTGAGAAAAGATCACATCCATAGTTCCCAAGAAGATTAAAAAAAAACAGTCAAAGGTGGTCTGAAGTCAGTAAGAGTTTGTGTGACTGATGATGGTTGGTCAGATGAGCTCTGCATCTTTATTTCCTTTAGCTTTTCTTCCCTCTGTTTTCACAGCCTTGCTAGCAACAACTGTCCATTTTGTTTCTATTTAAAGTCACTCAGTTAAAATGAAGAAACATGCACTGCTACAGTAAGCAAACACATTGGGTACCTTGCAAACTGCTTAAAAAAAGTCCTTACAGACACCTCGAGCCAATAACCCTACATGTTTTAAAGGCCAAAGTGAGCTTACTTCACAATTGTTAACAAAGGAGAAGTGTGAGGGTTATTAAAAACGTTGAATTTCCACACAGGACCCACACACAATGACCCACCATCAGTGCTTCTGTCATTGTCATGCAACAGAGATGATTCACAGGGCCTGATTCTCAGTTTAGATTGGCATAAGTCAGGAGTAACTCCACTGAAGTAAATTAAATTACGCCAGTGGAAAATAATGCATGTGAACAGGTAATTAACCCTTCAGCAAGTGGCCCTTGAGCCTCACACTTCCATCAAAGCACTGGGGTACTCTGGTTCATTCTTAAGCACACTAGGCAGTATTATAAAGTCTTACAAGAACTCCAGTTGGCTCAAAAATGTTCATCTCCTTTTTCTATGTTTATCTAGGATTGTGGCTTTGGACAGTTGTGTGGGTTTTTTTGTTTTGCTTTTATGTAAAGTGCATGCAGGGCCGGCGCTTCCATTTAGGCGACCTAGGCAGTCGCCTAGGGCGCCAGGATTTGTGGGGGGGGTGGCATTTTGCCAAGAGGGCGGCAGGCGGCTCCGGTGGACCTCCCGCAGACGTGCCTGCAGAGGGTCCGCTGGTCCCGCAGCTCCGGTGGAGCATCCGCAGGCACGCCTGCGGCAGGTCCACCGGAGCCCCGGGACCAGCAGACCCTCCGCAGGGACACCTGTGGGAGGTCCACCGAAGCCGCGGGACCGGCGGCGAAATGGGTAGAGCCGGCCCTGCACCTAGGGCGCCAAAAACCCTGGCGCCGCTCCTGAGTGCATGTAACGGGGTGATGACTCACCAGTGCAGTGCCTCCTGCTGGTCATCCAGGGAATTAGCATTTCCTACTCCAGAGAGCCCTTTGCAGGACCCCACAGTCTTGCTGGGTCTCCCCTCCCCAGGGAACCTCCAACCCCCTATCCCCACCTCAGTATCAGGCTACTGCCAGTCACCATCTAGCCCCCATTCACTGGGGCAGACTGCAGTATAATTGCCACTCATCACTGGCAAGGCGGGGTTGGACCTGCTGCCACGGTCTGCCCTTGGGCTGCCCCTCTGCAACCCCAGTACCCTTTCCAGCCTTTAACCAGGCCTGCAGCCTGGGGGGTTTCCAGGCTTGAGCTCCGCCAGCTCCTCTAGCCTTCCCCCAGCCCTGCTCCACTTTAGGTACTCTGTTCAGCTCCCCAGCAGCCAGGCCCTTCTCCCTCAGCAAGCTAGGGAGAGACTCCTTTTTTGGCTTCTGGCCCCAGCGCTCTTATAAGGGCCACCTGGGCCCTCATTAAGCCAGCTGCGGCCTGATTGGGGCATGGCCCCCAGCTGAGGGCTGCTTCCCCCAATCAGCCCCGCTTTTCCTTCCCTGCCACAGCCCTCTCCCCAGGCTGTTTTAAGCCTTTTAAGGCAGGAGTGGGTGACCACCCTGCTACAGTGCACTTTAAAGGACAACTCTGCAGCCACAGCTACCAAGTCTTTTGGTAGGTTTCCAGAAGTCATACTCCAGCTCCTTATGTGAAACATCTATGAAATGGAAATGCATTCTGCAGTCATGATGAGAAAGTCTACTTTAAAATAAGGTGACCAGATGATTTTATAGCGACAGTCCCGATTTTTGGGTCTTTTTCTTATATAGGCTCCTATTACCCCCCATCCCATCCCGATTTTACACATTTGCTGTCTGGTCACCCTAACTTTAAAATGAGGCAAAATAGGTTTTATCAGGCTAGCTTTGAATTCAGGAGTTCCCAAACACTGCAGCCCTATGAACCTTCAACATGCTACAGGTACATACACAACCAGGATTAACTGGTGTGATGACAAAGTGAATTCATGAATCCTTTTATATTTAGGTAACTTTCAATTTGGTCTCTGGCCATTTCCCCCCTCTCCCCCCTTATAATTCCTGTCTGATCAGTGCAACAGACCATTATAAAGGCTTCATAAGAAGGTTGCCTATAGGCACTATACGATTCCTACCTTACTGGTAGAAATAGGTTTGGAAACCAGAGGCTTTCCCAGGAACACTGTCTAGTTTTCTCTTAATTATTTGCATAGTCAGTTCAATAGCACCAAGACAACTGATATTGTAACTGTTCAGTTTAGCAGTGACAAACCGTTTAAGTTACGTGTCAAGGATCTTGGTCAGAAATCATCAAGTGATCCATTCCCAACAGGTGCACATGAACTAGTGCTTATCTTGAGATGACTGAATATTTAGATGGAATCAAAAAAATGTTCAATATAACTTCAAATATGCTTTCTTCTCAAAACAAGAAGCTACACTGAATAGGACTATTCAGAATGCTGCTTCCAATACACCAGCAACAGAGTGGAAAGCAGGAACACAAAGCTAGTTTTTTCCAGGGTCATTTTGTTTTGTTTATACAGAACCTTTAAATCAAAGTATCTACCTTCTGGGTTGCTGGAAGTGGTCATAAATGAATTAGGGGGCTGAGGGACCCAAAACCAGCTAGAATTTCAGTTTGGACAAATTCTCCAAGCCTTCTGAATTTACAAACTTTACACCTCACCATCCTTCCCCTAGCAACCCTCACCAATCCCTTTCACAGCCATCTGAGACACTGCTGGGCTCACTGCAATGCTGTGACACAAGTTCTTCTTGCCTAACCAGAGAGTAAAGATAACATAACCCCCCTGTTGGCATCCAGTACCCCAGCCCTATGGACATGAAAATAACCAAGACTGCTCCCCACACATCCACCCATGTAGAGAACATGGATCACAACAGCATCTAGATACCTGCCCTCAGCTCCCCCACCCAACACCTCTGATGGCTGAAACTCACCCAGCCACACAGCCATCCCTACTTCCCACAACTCCTGTCTTTCCCCTATGCCATCCCATTTCCCGTGCCACTCCCTGGCGCCAGCCACCTTCCCCTCATTACTTTCCTGACTCAACTGCTTACCCCCTGGTCCCATGGCTCTGGCCTCCTCCCTGCAATCATCTTCTGGCTCTCCAGCTCTCGCCTCTTACCTCAACCCCTACCTCCAGCCCCCTTGACTCCCCAAGCTCATCTCCTGTCCAGGGCTCCTGGCTCCACCCCATCCCCCATCATCTTCTGGCTTCCCAGCCCTCTTTCCACTGACTCCCTTAAGCCACCTCCCATCTTTCAGCCCCCCAGAGCCACCTCTTATGCGTCTGCCACTCAAAAGTTCCACCCTCATGTCCCCCATTCCAGCCCTCCCCAGTCCACTCCCTGGTTCCAGCCTCCCCCATCAGCCCCTGGCTCTCCAGAGCCTCCCATGCCCCTTCCCCAGCTCCCCAGCTCATCCCCCTGCCCAGGCTCCCAAACCCACCCACCTCCAGAGATCCCCCATGTTCCCCTCCCCAACTCAGCCCTGGATCCCCAGAACCCTCCCCTATGTCCCCCACTCCTCTCCCCATCGCCCCCTGGGCTCCCCCACCCCCTGCCTCCAGAGAACCGCCTATGTCCCCCACCCCCAGCTCCCCATAAAATGGGTGTAAATGGTAAAGCAGAGTAACCTGTACCAATCTGACAGTCACCGGGTGTCCAAGACATGTGCAGAGGCAAAAAGGGTTTTGTAGGAAAAGAAACCAGACCCCTCTCTTACTTTATCTTGCATCCTCATATTAGTTGCTTTTCCAGCGGTACAACCTTTCCACTATTCAACATGCAAGTTCCATTTGTTTTCTCCACCCACTGCTTGTCCAATTTGGGTAAGCTGTGCTGTTTTACCACCTAGAACTCTCTTCTAACAAATGTGCATATCGCATGCAAGTTACAACACCATTTACGTCACCACTAAACTGGGTTACGAGAGAAAGATAGAGGCAAGACCTAAGTGGGGGCCTCCTCCTTTGCTGCCTGACACAACTACACAGAAGTCCCTAACTGCTGCTTTGCTGAACTGCTTTGGCTTGAGTGTTACTGTTTAATGCCACTGTGAAGAAACAGCACCACCAAAGCAACTTGATTTACTTATTTAACCTTAAGAAAGTGCCTGAGGGTACATCTACACAGGGATAAGAGACCCACAGCATGGCCACGGCTGGCCCTGGTCAGCTGATGGGAGCTCAGGCTGTGAGGCTAAAAATTGCTGTGTAGACTTGGGCTTGGGCTTGCAGGGTACCAGAGCTCACGCTCCTGCCCAAGCCTGAAAGTCTGGACAGCAATTTTTCAGCCCCAGAGCCCAAGCCCCCTGAGCCTGAGTCAGCTGACCCAGGTCAGTCGTGCATTTTTTATCCCTATATTGTCATAGGGTGGCCATATTTCCCAAAGGGAAACGGGACACGGCGCGGGGCTGGCCTGAGCCCTTTCCCGCCTCTCGACAGGGCTGGCCCGAGCCGTTCACCTGAGCCCCCCAGGCGGGACTGTCCCAAGCCGCTTGCCTGCCCCTTGCCAGCCCCCTGTATGAGGCTGACGCTGGCACTGCTGCTCGCTCGATCCCTGCCTGCCCCCTACCCAAGCCTTTTTTCCTCCCCTGCCAGAGCTGGCATTGCTGCTTGCCCCCCGGCACGTTCCTCCCCACCCCACTTCTTTGACAAAAGTGGGTATTTGTCCCACTTGCTCTTGTTGGCAAGAGCAAACAGGACCAATGCCCACTTTGGCCAAAAAAGTCAGGATGGCTGGGACAGGGTTTAAAAAGGGACTGTCCCGGCCAAAACGGGACGTATGGTCATCCTATGTATTGACGTACCCTTAGGTTATATCTACACTGCAGCTGGGAGTGAGCCTCCCAGCCTAGACAGACAGACGCCTGCTAGCGCACTAAAAATAGCTGTGTGGATGTTGTGGCACCAGCAGAAGCTTAGTCTAGCCACCTGAGCTCAGATCCGGGGTTAGGGTGGGCGTGAGCTCGGGCGCCTAGACCAAGCCTCCGCTGGTGCCGCAACATCCACATCACTATTTTTAGCACACTACCTTGAGCCCCACTAGAACAAGTCTGTCTACCCAGGCTGGGAAGATTGCTCCCAGCTGCAGTGTAGACATAGTGACCAGGACAATGCACTGCAAATGGTACAAAAAAATCCCTGTAAAAACTGAGAACAACTCCTGCATGATCAAACACACTTTGTACAATCTCCTCACAATTCTCTCCTGTTCTAGATCATACTATTAGCCAGACCAACTTCTACCCCAGTCATCAATGTATACTTTTTTTTTAGCATCATTACGATCAGTATGTAAATCTGTGTCTACTGTTCAGGCACTTTTGGAAAACTGGATTATTAAATGAACATAGCTGACGTGATCACTCAGGCAAAACTCCTATTTAAATCAGTAGAAGTTTTGCATGAGAGAATACTGACTAAACATTCAGACACAACTTCAGGGTCTGCCCTTTTATTTCAACAAGAAACTAACAGCTTTTTTATTTCCTTATCAGATTTCTAGTTTTTACTCTTAGCCATATATTGACACTCGTAGGTGCTGGAACGAGAGGTGCCGCTTGAAGCAGTTTCCATTCTATACAGGGTTTACAGGTTGGTTCAATGGTTCTCAGCACCCTCACCATAAAAAATTGTTCCAGCAGCCCTGTTGGCATGAAAGCTGTTCAAGAGAGGCTGCAAGTGGGGTAGTTGTTTTGTTTTAGCATGGAGAAAAGTGTATTCATCCCCTCAATGGCTGAACTACTTTAGCTCAGACTTAAAAACTAAGTCTCTTTGGCAGAGACCATATAAATTATACTTCATCAGAAAAGGTGAGAGTTTCAGAAAGTTATGAGCAACTGGAAAAAGTGGGTTACAAAGGAAACTCACAGGCACCCTTAACATCTGTTGCTACATCTGTTTCTCACTCCACTGTTTAGATACAGGGCCTTTTTTTATTTTTATTTTTTTGGAATATACACAAACAAATTCAGTTTCCTCTTTGCTTGAACATACTGTGTTCCTCTTATCATATCCCTTTAGAGCCTGTGTGGAAGTAATAAGGTATATCTCTGCTTCCAAAGATATGTCTCATATAATCAGGAGTAATTCACTGAATGGAATTACATCAGTTTTACACCAGTTAAGTGAGAAAACAGTCATGCTCATGGAGTGTTGGCCAACCTTTGCAGGGATCATCCCTCAAAATCTGCACATAGATAGCATTCTTCAAGTGAGGCTGGCTCTCCTCCTCCACCAGCAGTGTCCCACCTCCTTCTGTTGGACCCTATAGAGGGCTGTTCCAACAACTGAATTGCAGGGATGGGGGGATCCACTGCTGCGCAGGCACAGATCCTCCATACAGATGGCCTGGCTTCCTACAGGACTCACATCCCGTTCTGCAGGCCACTAGCTCTCCTTTCACCCCTATGGAGCAACATGAAGGGAACCTTGTGGATGTTTTTCCCTCAGACCCTTCCTGTGGGTGTAATCGCAAGAGGGGATGATCTGGTACTCTGTGCCTTTCAGGATTTTGCCTATTGAGGTCAATAAGGGTTTATCTTCAAAGAGACACTGCACAAATTTAAAATAGGGTTGGGCATCTGACCAGTCCAAAATAATTAGCCAACTGGCCAGTCAAATATTGGTCAAATATTGTAAAGCACTAACTTATTACAATAGTAACAACAATAACACTATAGAGCAAGACTTTATGGTCTCCAATAGACTTAGCCATGGGCCTGGTCTACACTACAAAGTTGGGTTGATGTAAGTTGTCTTGCGTCAACCTATTTGTGCATGTGTTTACACTGAAATTGTCTCCAGCCAACACAAGCACACTGTTACAGCAAGGCAGTAACCCCACCTGCCCAAGCAACTTTGAGCCATGGTTGACCTACTGAGGTTGACACCATGGGCGGCAGGTAGTATAGGCAAGAGAAGGCTGTGCCTCCCCAAACAGCCTTGCATGACCCTGCCCACGCTCAGCCCCGAAACCCCCTGCTGCCTGCTTCCAGTTCCCTTCCTGCTCTTCTGTGGCCAAGAGGTTGGGCAGGTAGGCTGGGGCCAGTGTGCACAAAGCCCAGGACTGGGGGCACTGGGGCTGGGATCATGCCATGCCTGTCCATCCGCTCAGCACTGGGGGTGCTGGGACCACGCCGCCCGGCCAGCAGTCTGGGGCTGGGGCTGTTCCGGCCATGCCACTTGCCCGGTGCTCTGGGGCTGGGGCCACTCCAGCCACACCACCCGCCCGCCTGGTGCTCCGGGGCTAAGGCTGCTTTGGCCGTGCCACCTGCCAAGAGTGCTGGAGCTGGGGGCGCTCCAGCCGCGCCACCTGCCCAGTGCTCCAGGACCAGTGGCTGTATGGGGGAGGGGAAGAAAGGGAGGGGCAGGGCCTCGAGTAGAGGGAGAGGAGCTGGGGGCTAACGGCACCTTCACCTACCACCCATGGTTGACACAGTGCAAGTGTCAAAACTCTGTGACCTATGTTGACACTAACAGTCCTCCAGCAGCTGTCCCACAATGTCTGTTCTGTTCACAAATATGAACTCCACTGCCCAGAGGTCACAGAGATTAGAAGCCACCCCTCTCTTTAGAACCCCCACGTACTTTTGAAATACCTTTTCCTGATTGTCCAGCTTAGTGAGCACACCTAGCAGCTCTCCATTGTTTTGAGCAACTGCCAAACCAATCATGCCGGCTCTGCACACTAGATGTCCTCCTGCCTGTGGGAAGCTCCTGGGCCTGTGAGAAGAAGAGGCTGTGTGAGGCTTGTTCTATGGACCAGCTGTAGAAATGTGGACATCTGTGAAAAAATTGTACAGGGGATGCAGGTGAAGGGGTAAGAAAGGGATCAGCAGCTGTGCCATGTGAAAGTGAAGGAACTGCGGCAGGTATACCACACGCCAAGAGATCTCATGCTGAGCCCCAGACCTGCTGCTTTTACCAAGAGATGCATGCCATAGAGATGCACCACCACCCTGCCGCTCCAGTACCTTTGAGGAGCCTGAGACACAGACCCCTGCCATGAACAGTGAGGAAGGGGGGCGTGGCAGGACACATGGCGGGGGTGGAAAGGCAGCTATGCCACAAGCCAGGATCTTTTTGAGACTCCAGCACAATCCTGCCAGCCGAGCACGGATGAACCCAATGAAGGGGAAGGAACCTCAGGTAAGCCCGTGCATGCATTTTTCCTTAGAATGTTTAAATGTAAAGATGGCACCCGGCTCAACCCCAAGTTAACGAAACACAAGTATCAACTTTTCATTGTTTTACTCATACAAGAAGAGATAGCAGTACAACAAACAGGGGTAAAGTCATCTGTATTACATCATAACATACACTTCAGAATGCCTAGGGCTACTCAAAGAGTTATCTGCTTTTCACTTCCCAGGTAACCGGGATGAGGGCAGGTGTGATGGGGTGTACCGCCCCATCCCCCGGAGCAGAAGGGGTTAAGACAGTGCTCTTAGCAGCAGAAGCCAGGTTCCCTCAACCCTGCTCCAGTCGCTGCTGTAGTATAAAATGGAGCAGCCTAGCTCACTCTGGGCGGACTGTTGAGGAGGAATGATGTGCCTTGCTGGCTCCAGCCAAGGAGCAGCCAGGCACCTGGACTGAGGGAGCAGGAGATGCTGAGGCCCAGACAGGCATCTGCAGCTGCCCTAGAGAAACTACAACTGCTACCGAGGCCCCCTGAGACCCTCAAGGCCCCCTGACTCCAGCGACAGGAGCCATGGTAGGAGGCTGCCCAGGGAAGGACTAGCCAGTGTCCCTGCAGCAGTTGGTGTGTTGCAGGTGGCCCACCAAATCCCCCTTCCATTGGCTCTGGCCACCGGGCCATGCTTCCCTGCTGCCAAGGGGAGTCCTGTTGACTCTGGCCAGTGGGACACACTTCCCTGAAGACAAGGAGAGTTCTGTCGACCCTGGCCATTGGACTACGAAGCCCTATGTCTGAGTGCAAACACATTGACTTAACTGTGGGGCTACCATGCCCTTACCCCTCCCCCAGGGTGACCAGGGGTGGTGGGCGGGAGGGGGTACCAGCCCCATGACAGCAGGCATCAGGCCTAGTCGTCAGAGCAGGTATCGGGAACTAAGCATCTGAAACAGGGATTAGGGTCAGAAGGGGAGTCAGAAGTCATGAGTCAAGTTGGAGATCAGGAACTGTAGCAAGCAGGGTAACAGGCCAGGCGCAATTCAAGGCAGGAGTAGGACAGAGACAAGGCCAGGTGTGAGGCAGGAGCAGCAGGAACAAGAGAACAGGAGCAGGCACAGTGCTTGGCATGAGCACTGAGCAGCCAGTGAGCAGCTGCTGGCTTAAGAGCTGGCTTGCTGGACCCTCCAGTGAATCAGGTGGCTCATCCAGTTAGGCAGCCTGCTGCAGGCCAGCTGTACTGATTAGCTCTGCTACAGGCCCTGCTTCCTGACACCCTGGAGCGGAGGGGAGCATGCAGAGCAGAACTGTTTGTTTATGTGCACAGAGATGTCCCTTGAGGCCTTCTGAGAGCTCACAATGAAACTTTCATGGGGGTACTCTGCAATCCTTCCTCAAAATTTTCTAGGGATTTCTTCTTCCATGGCAGAACACTTTCCCATGTCAGTCCGCGATGACTTCGGCAAGCACCACTGCAGTAATCAGGTTAGTGGCATGCAGGCCCTGAGATGGGAGGCTTCAGGATGCCTGTGCCTATGTTACCCTCGGGTGTGAGACATCAGCTAAAATCACCACCGCCTGTGAAAAATAGTGCCAGTACTCAGTGCCATTGCCCTGTACTCATACCCGTGGAAGTAGGGGTCGAAAATGTATTGTCTCATGCAACTAAACAATTCCCTCTTCATTTTCTACCACCCCCTCACCTCTGGCGGGCCATATTTGTCATGCCTGGGGTTGGAGAGCAGTTCTGTGCAAAAGCACTCCAAAGCTGCAGGGTCAACAAGCACGTCTTATTATAAGCTTTTATGGCAATAAGGGAAGGGACTTTTGACAGGTATCTTTCACTTTCCATTGTGACTGTAAATACAATGATACATCTGTCTCTTTTTATTTGTAGCTGCTGCACACTCGTGGAATGCCTGACCCTGATGAGGATGCGAAAGAAGAGGACTAGAGAGGATATGTTCAGCAAGATCCTGCAAGCCAGTGCTGCATCAGACTATGAACAGAGGGCCTAGAGAGTGAATGTGGCAGACAGTATGGAGAAATACCCAGGAATTCCAGCAGGAAAAGGAGGGGGAGATGCACGAGGACATAATGGGGTTTCTCAGCCAGTAAACACAAATGCTTCTGATACTTGACCTACAATCATGGGATTGCCTCACTTTGCAGTGAATGGAGAACTCCATTTTAGGACTTCCTTACGTCCCTGTTAAGGCTGAATCCCCACTCTGGCACTTCAAATACAGAAGGTGAGGGTCCACAAGGATTCTAAAAATTAATACTGGCCACTCTAGTCTGGTATTAAACTTCCAAGGTTACAGTTTTTATCTGACCTTGGATGGGTAGATGCTGCCAACACCCAAGTGCAAAAAACCCCCTTTTTAGAGAACCCAGAAAGGCGCACTTGGGAATTCCTTCCTGTGGGGTACCCTCAAGCCCTTTCTCACACACACACACACACACACACACACACACACACGGAAAGAGCTGAGAAAGAAAAAAAAAGGAAATCAGCTGTTGCCACCAGCTAATTAAACAACATATGCACAAATCTCTTAGGACACACACACAAAAAAACCCAATCCTGTTCTTAAAAAAGGTAAATTTTATTAAAAACAAAAAGAAAGAAAATACATCTGGAACTTAGGCTTTTTGCTAGATCTAAAAAAAAAAATACAAAAATTAAGCATCAAGATGGCTCTCCTGAGGTTCAGCTTAAAGGTTACAAGCAAAACAAAAGCATCTGTGGTTAGCACAGAGGCATTCACAAGCCATAAAGAAATAAACTTAATCGCATCTTTCTAAACATTCCTAATCTACTTACATATCTAAATTAGTAGTTCTAGGTATGATCTGATGATTTTCATATCTGGCCTTCAGCTTCTCACTAGCATAACTGCTCCCTGTTCCCCTATTTCCCAGAGAACAACAGCACACTGTGGAAGCAGGGAAAGAAAGAAAGGGTTTAAGTGCAGCCATTTAAGTGTCAGAGACAGTGCAACTGTTTCTGTCAAGTCTTAGCCTAATATTGTGAGACCTGCAGAAGCAGGGCTCACGTCAGAAGCGAGTGGAAAACAGCAGAATAGTCAGTGTGACCTAGTCTTGAGATAACGATGTTTGAGAAGAGAAAGTGAGAAAATACTGGAATAGATAGCAAATAGCCTAAATAAAATGCAGATGTTTTTAATTAATGCCCATCACAAAGAGGTATAAATGCTTGTGGTTTTGCTTGTACTTTGGAGAAACTGAGGCAGAAATGTTCTCTGTCAGCTGAGTTCTTCCCTTGCAATTGCATGTCCTGAATAAAGCTGCCTCTGATTTTGTTGCTTCCAACCTGAGAGTGGAGTTCATTTCTTCCACAATATTTGGTGCCATGTGACTCGGATGGCTACGCCCGGCTGAGGCAGTGACCACTACTATGGACCGTCCCCCTGCGAACCCCAGGCACCAACTCAGAGATAAGAGACCTTTTGAAATCTCTATTGGGGTATCAGAGGAGGACTGACCGTGGGGCTGTCTGTCCCTTTGGGCTCACGCCATGCGAACTTTTGCTTATGCAACAAGATCAGATGCAGAACGGTGCTGGGGAATTGGTTGCCCCATATAAGGTTAGTGATATGCATACGCGGGGCTGGGAAATGTGTTGTTGCCCCAGGGTAAGCCAATGTGTGGCTTAGGTCAGACCCCTTGAGTTGAGGGGTTGTGGTAACGCCCTCAGAGAAGAATACAGGTGTGTTCAGTCCGGACAGAGGGGTTGTGGTGACGCCCTCAGGTTAAAGAAATAAAAAAAAATGGAAAATAAAAAGAAAAACAAAAAAGAAGAGGAAAAAAGATTTAAAAAAAAAAGAGGCGAAAACCGATGCATTGTGGTATGAAGGAACAGAGGCCTTGGTGTGTGTGTGTGTGTGTGCCAGTGTGAATGAGGGTCACTGAAAGATGCCCAGAGCTCCCTGCAAAGCCAAAAGCTCGTGACCAGGGATATCTCTAACGCAGGAGTAGGCAACCTCTAGCACGCAGCTTGCCAGGGTAAGCACCCTGGTGGGCCTGGCCAGTTTGTTTACCTGTCGCGTCGGCAGGTTTCGCGGACCGTGGCTCCCACTGGCTGCAGTTTGCCGTCCCAGACCAATGGGGGTGGCAGGAAGCGCTGCGGGCTGAGGGATGTGCTGGCCATGGATTCCCGCCACCCCCATTGGCCTGGGATGGCGAACCGCGGCCAGTGGGAGCTGCGATCGAGTGAAACCGCCGACGTGACAGGTAAACAAACTGGCCCACCCCGCCAGGTGGCTTACCCTGGTGAGTCATGTGCCAGAGGTTGCCAACCCCTGCTCTAATGCAAGCTTGGTGACTGCATCTTAGTGGATCAGTAAAACATCAGACCCAAGGCGGGTTGTCTCTGCATAGCATGACTGGCGAGGGGTCTGCCTGGGTCTACGATTGTATGACCCCATCTTCCCTCCCTTTCTCCTCCCTGCATGAGCCACTGATTGATCTGATCACCTCACCAGAGGCAATTAGAGTACGCGGCATCATCACTCTGAGACAAGCCGACGCTCTTTGCTGAAGGGGGTGTAGGAGGGCCATGAACAAACTTGATAAATCTTTCCTGTGTAAGTGCCCGAGGAGCGGTGTGGTAATTTTAGCTTTATGAGCCACTGCAGCGGACAGGGCACCCCCCACACGCTTAGAGAATGGGTGGAAATTAGTCCAAGGACTTGTAGGTACTTAGAGAATTGGAATTTTTACATGCATGATGATCCATCTAAACAATTCCCACTAGAAGGTACCTTCAATTAGAATGGGATCATACGTCTTAGAGGTGCTCTCTAAGACACAAAGTGTATGATTTAAAAAGCATCCGGATGCCTCCCTACCCAAATTATTTTTTGTTAACCCCTCGGCTCCTTTATATTCCCAATTAGTTAAAGCTGAAAGAGAGGAGGGAATGGAACTTGAAAAGGCAGCTTGGCCTAGAGATAAGGAGAAAGCTGCTTTGCATTCAAGGGCAAGAATCGACACAGACCATGCCAAGCGTTAAAAAAACCAACAAAGTTTAGAGGCTGCAGAGATGAAAAATACAGACGAAACAGCAAAAGGCGGAGCCGAGCTTCGTGTCCCTGGAGCCGGCGTGGTTTGGGGACACTGAAGAAGCCACAGGCAGCTGGCCTGGACTGGAATGCCAAGCAAAGGGTCTTTAAAAGAGATGCCACAGGAGACCCCAGGGCGTAAAAGAACAGGCCTCTCAAGAGCAGAAGCAAGTTGGAGATTGCACAGCGTATCTCTGGACAAGCTGTATACAGGATAATCTCCTGTCCACCTTCCCCCCTTCTCTGGACATTATACACAGACATGGCCAGTCTGGACGTATGTGTGTGAGTATGAAAGTGGCTTAAGACTTGGGGCATTAACATTTTTCTTCCCATGAGTGATGTGGGAGTGTTCCCAACACTCTCTGTTGTTGTTTTATTACAGGGGTCGGCAACCTCTGGCACGCAGCTTGCCAGGGTAAGCACCCTGGCGAGCCAGGCCAGTTTGTTTACCTGCCACATTGGCAGGTTCAGCTGATCGCAGCTCCCACTAGCCATGGTTCGTCGTCCCAGGTCAATGGGGGTGGCAGGAAGCTGCGGCCAGCACATCCCTCGGCCCGCAAGCAGCCAAGTAGGCACACAAATGAGCAATACACTAACTGCGGTAGCTTTATGTAACTTGTGTAACTTTAGCGCCCTCAAGGCCAAGATGGAGTCTGCTCTGCAGGCAGCTCTGGCCAAGAGAAGGTGCGCGCAGGAATGCAGCAGGGAAAGTCCCTTCCACCCCCCGGGCACCTGTTCCAACCCCCCCAGAGTGAACACACACACACCGGAAGAGTACAATGAATATAGGAAAGGGAAATATTTATTTACAGAGGGATGAAAAGAGAAAAACAACAGGGGGAAATATAGGGGGACCAGTAAAACAGGGTTACATTCAACACAAGACCCCACAGGCCCAATGGTACCACAGTCTGGAAAGGCAGACACTGAGCAATGTGTCTGCACACAGAGTTCAGGAATCCTGGGCAAAGTTCCAATCTGGCAGTGAGTTGTGGGTGCTCCTGGTCATCTTTGGCGCCAGTAAACTTTCCCCAACAAACCCCTCCGGTGCCCTTTTCTGCCGCTCTCTGCAAAGCCACACAGAGCGACCACCTCCC
Source organism: Mauremys mutica (assembly GCF_020497125.1). NCBI lineage: Eukaryota > Metazoa > Chordata > Testudines > Geoemydidae > Mauremys > Mauremys mutica. The sequence goes on from NC_059072.1 coordinate 256,133,521, forward strand.
CACTTAACTAGCTAGCAGCCTCCCTCCTTGTCCCCAGTGCAGAGTCACAAGCCCCAGTACTCACAGCCCCACGCAGCTCTGGGCAGCCGTGATACTGGGTCCAGCTCCAGCCTGTCCTTCTCGGGCGATTTCTCCCTGGCACAGGGCTCCTCCGGGCTCCTGTCCTGGGGTGCCCCATCAGCCACTCTGTCCTTCCCAAGCATCAGGCAGGTTCTCTGCTGCTTCACTTTGTGAGGGCCTGTGGGCTGCCACCCTTCTGTCTGGAGCTTCAGACACCCGCCCCCCCATTTCACTCTCCCCTCACTCTCTGCTCCCGCTCCCCCAACAGCATTTCCTCCTTCCAGAACAATCAGCACTTCCCCCACCAGGAAAAAGATTTAAAGGGGCCATGCTCTTTAAACCCCAAAGAGGTTACACTTGCATCACCCCAAGTTTGTGGTGTAGACATAGCCTCACATTTTTCTGAGTTAAAATAATTCAGTTAAGTACCTTGGTTTTTGTAATTAGGCATAAATATCTCAACTGAAATGAAGTTCTAAAGAAGTGAAAGAATAATTATTATGATTACCTTCTTAGCAATGTTAGGTTAGCATTTAAATGGGAACATTATTCAAGACTGAACAGTTGCAAAACAAAAATGAAGTTAAACAGAAATAAAAAACACATAGCAACTATAAAAGCAAAAGATCATTTTAAAGTGCATTTATGCTAGGTAGGCAGCAGGCCAACTCTTGAAGCAGCTTAATGGCTGTGCATCTCTTTGTGTTGGGGAAATAAGTTTAATGACTGTGAACCCTCCTTTCCCTCCCCACTCCATTCAGACTTCATTTCCGTATGTTTGTCTAATCAGTTTAGATTGTAAACTCTGTGGCAGGGACTATATCTTTTAACCATGTACATTGATGGCCTGGTATACAAATCAAGAAATACATACATACAATATTTGTTCGAGAATATTCCAGCCAATCAAGTTACTCAGCTTCCAATTAGTTCATCTTTTTCTCAACAGGTGGCCTCAGCATGTAGAAAAATGAGTGATCAAGACATTTAAGTAGGCTTGCTAACAAATGGCACCGTGATGCAACGAAAAAGGTAGGCGACCACCTACATCAGGGCATTCTTGCTGGAATATCTGACTGTTTAGATCAGGGATGGGCAAACTACAGCCCATGTGCCGGATCTGGCCAGTCAGGGCTTTGGGTCCAGCCTGCGGGATTGCGGGGAACCACAGCCAATGGGAGCTTTGGGGGAGGTACCCACAGGAGAGGGCAGCACGTGGAGCCCTCTGCTCCCCATCCCTTAGGGACCACAGGGACATGGTGCTGGCCGCTTCCGGGAGCAAGTGGGGCCAGGCCAGGCAGGGAGCCTGCCTTAGCCCCACTGTGCACCGCTGCCACCCCAGAGCCACTCAAGGTAAGTGGCGCTGGGCCAGAGCCCGCACCCCAAACCCTCCTGCACCCTGCACCCCAACCCCATACCCTGAGGCCCCTCCTGCACCCCAACTTCCTGCCCTGAGCCCCCTCGTACACCACCTCTCCTGTGCCCCAACCCCTTGCCCTGAACCCCTTCCTGCATACCGCACCCCCTCCCACACCCCAGCCCCCTGCCCCTGCCCTACCTTCAGGGCCCTACATGCAATTTCTCCACCCAGATATGGCCCTCAGGCCAAAAAATTTTGCCCACCCCTGAGTTAGATAATACATGGCCAGTTGATAGTATTTGACCAGTCAACTGACTGGCTTTCCAAGCCCAGTTTAAAGTCACAGGTTTGTGTTTGGACCAGACCTAAGGCTTCTGTCAGACTAAAAGCTAAGGCCCAGACCCACAAAGGTATTTAGGTCTAAGAGATCACGTCAGGATCTCGGCCGAGTTTACACTGTACAGGTTTGTTACTAAAAGCCAGCCTTTGCTGACAAACCAGTGGAGGTGTGCACACGACAAAGCTACTTTTGTCAGCAAATTCTCCTGTTTTGCTGACAAAATAAAATGACAAGAGGCATAAAGCTTTTTGCAGCAAAGTTCAAGCAACAAAGTGTCAGTGTAGACACTGCCCTTCCTTATGTTGCCATATCTGGCCTTCCCCAGTATCCCATAATGCCCACCGTGTCCACTCTGCTCACTGTTTTGAACTCAACTCTTCTGCATCCAGCTACACAGGCATGAGCGCCTCCCCTTTCAAAGCTCCAGGATGTTCTGACCGCTGATCATGTCACTCTGCTCTGGCAGCAAAGAGAAAATCATTAAGGTGGAAATCCTGCTCCCTCCTGCAATGAGAAACCTGCATCTTGTGACACTGTACCTGCCCCATGAGGCATTGCAAACCCTTCCCAAAGCACCCTGCAGCCAGTTGCACAGTGGAATAGCTACCCACACTGCACTGCTCTCTGTGTTGATGCAAGAGCTGCTAGTGTGGATGTACTCTGCAGACACAAGGAGCATAGCGTGCACATGCAACAGCGGTTTAATTAAAGCAGCATAAACTCTGTTGACCAAACTGTAGTGGATACATGCTTTACCCTATGGTCTTTAAGCTAACACCGTAGTTTCTTCAAAGGTGTGGCAGGAATCATATCAATATGAAGTATGGCTCTGTCACAATATGACAGGGGTCGGCAACCTCTGGCACATGGTTCGCCAGGGTAAGCACCCTGGTGTGCCGGGCCAGTTTGTTTACCTGCCACGTCGGCATGTTCGGCCGACCACGGCTCCCACTGGCTGCGGTTCACTGTCCCAGGCCAATGGGGGTGGCGGGAAGCCACGGCCAGCACATCCCTTGGCCCGCACTGCTTCCCGCAGCCCCCATTGGCCTGGGATGGCAAACTGCGGCCAGTGGGAGCCGCAGTTGGCCGAACCTGCCAATGTGGCAGGTAAACAAACTGGCCCGGCCCGCCAGGGTACTTACCCTGGCGAGCCGTGTGCCAAAGGTTGCCGACCCCTGCAATATGACTTCAGATATGCTTATTTAAGCATGCAGTGATGAATGTGCAGTGTACCTGACTTGTAAATAACTACTGCCCAATCCTTCAGTGCTTTCTCAGGCAAAGTCCCTATTAAACTTAGTGGGATTTTTGCCAGCATAACAACTGTGAGAGTAGACCTTAATTAGTAATGTATTAAATATTATTAAATATTATGGATCAGATTTCCATATTCTTACTGACATGGAGGAGTGCCTTACTCATCAAGAAGACCCTCTGAAGTCAGTGGGATTACTCATGGAGTAGGTACTACTCTATGCAAGTAATAGTATCAGAATCTGTTCTCAAGACATTAATATTTTCCATTTTGTATGTATCCTTGTAACTTAAAAAGCACAAGGTTGTTTTGAAAGTGTACTCCAAGGCTGATATGCAGAGCTGTATCTCAGAACAAATGTTTAAAGCAAAAGTAGCCACAAGGAAAATAGGGTTGTGAAACAGATATGGTGATAGACTTTTATCTCTAGAGGCATAAGCTGGACAAGATTGTAACTGAGGCTATGGCGACACTAGAGAGCGGTGCAGCTGCATTGGTGCAGTTTCGCCATTGTAAGCGCTCTTTAGTGTAGCCACTCTAAGCCAACGGGAGAGAAATCTCCCATTGACTTAATCCACCCCCAACAAGCGGTGGTAGCTGTCCACACCAGCGCTTAGGCCCGTGTAACTTACATCGCTTGGGGGTGGCTTATTCACACCCCACAGCACCGACATAAGTTACACTGACATAAGGGATAGTGTGGACATAGCCTAAGGAACTTTTGAAGAGTTCAGTATTTTTGTGTTCAAATACACTTCTCCCATTATGTTTGAGAGCATTGGTATATAGTCCCAGGAAGGGCACAGGCATTTTACAGAAGTCATTCTTCCACTGATTTAAACAGAAATAGCTTCTTTTTAGAAAAAAAAAAAGTGTAGGGTCAGCCCCCTTAAGCCTCAAACCTTAGACATTTTGTAGGCTGAAAATTAAAACAAACAAACACCTCCCCCATGCATCTCACAGTCCATTTCACCTTAATTAAAATGGTACATAACGCTGTGGCACAGATACTTAGCTGTCATAGTGGTGTGTATGTATAGTACAAGAAATGCTTTTTTCTGAAAGTTCAGAACCTGAAAATAAGATGACTGTCAAGAAATGTAAATTTTTAAACTCACCAACACTGACTGTGCCCTTTAGTCATAAGTCTAAGGAAAAAAGGAGACTATGTGCTATGACCATATTTCCTGTAACATATGTTTATGATTAAGGCATTTAACTAACACAGGATGTGCTCAGATGAAGAGGAAGCTGCTCCTCCATAACAGCCATTTGTGCTCCCAAAATCAAGCATAAATGAGTTTGCCAACGAGGAGCTTATCATTAAGTCTGAATTGTTAACCCAGGCAAAGAGATATTAATAAGTTGCCAGTAGGAGTGCAGCACTCCTTCACCTAGCCAAATAATATGAATATGCCATGAATTAAAAAAACCCTGCATATATAAAGAGGAAAATATGATCTCTGCAGCGTGTTATTCCTTTGAAGTTTTGAATACTAAGCAGTCGTGCTGACGGATTGATTTCCTGGTAATTAAAGACTAGCCCTCTGATTGTTTTAAAAACATAGGAAGTGTGCAGCATTGGCAGGAAAAGGAGTGAAGGAGAAGCTGATACTGAGAAGAGTCTGTCTGAAAGCAGGTTCTGAACTGTAAACAAGAATACAGATGCCTTGTTGTGGGGAGGGGAGGGAATATGTGACATATTCTGCCGAAAATCCATAAGAGCGGCCTACAGCAAGAGACAGAATAAAGCACCAGACTTTCAGAAGTTGGGCAGCAGTTTTAGGTCAGCTTCATTACTCCATTTCTGCCCAGTGCACTTGGTACATGAAGCAAAACACAGGCCAGAACTAGGGTTGCCAGATGTCCAGTTTTCGACCGGAACACCCGGTGCTGACTAGGCCATTAAAAGTCCAGTTAGTGCAGAGCTGGCAGGCTCCCTACCTCGTTCCGCACATCTCCCGGGAAATGGCCGGCATGTCCTTCCGGCTTCTAGGTGTAGAAGCGGCCACGGAGGCTCCACACGCTGCCCCCACCCCGAGCACCGGCTCTGCAGCTCCCATTGGCTCTAGGAGCCAGAGGGACATGTCGCTGCTTCTGGGAGGAGTCTCAGGTAAGCGCCGCCCGGAGCCTACACCCCTCACCCCCTTCTGCACCCCAAACTTCTGCCCCAGTCCTGAGTCCCTTCCCGCACCAAAACTCCCTCCTGGAGTCCACACCCCGCTCCTGCACCCAAATCCCCTGCCCCATAGCTCCCTATCACACTCAGAATCCCTCAGCCCCCATCCAGAGCCCTCTCCTGCACCCCAAACCTCATCCCTGGTCTCACCCCAGAGCCCACACCCCCAGCTGGAACCTTCACCCCCTCCTGCACCCCAACCCCCTGCCTCAGCACTGAGCCTCCTCCCACACTCTGAAGCCCTTGGCTTCACCCCTCAGCCCCCTCCTTCACCCCAAACCTCATCCCCAGCCCCACCCCAGAGCCCCAGCCGGAGCCCTCACTCCCTCCCACACCCCAACCCTGTCCCAGCCAGGTGAAAATGAGTGAGTGAGTGAGGGTGGGGGAGAGCAAGCAACCGCGGGACGGGGGATGGAATGAGCAGGGGCGGAGCCTTCCAAGAAGGGGCAGGGCAGGGGCAGGGCCTCGGAGTAGAGGCTGGGCCAGGGTGTTTGGGTTTGTGTGATTAGAAAATTGGCAGCCCTAGCCAGAACTGCCATATATTGTTCCACTGCAATTTCAATGGAACATTGGCATTGCAAAGGAACAGAAGATAGAGCTTAGAAGCAAACCAGTTAAACTCTCCAGCTAGCCTGCTGCACTGATCTTCTAGCAAATCTTTGTGTAGCGAGGGGGCATGGTCTCCCACCCCGCGGCCACCCCCTGGTGGGCAGAACTGGTATACCCATGGCCACCCGCCGGAAGCAGAGGGGCGGAGCAGAAACAGGAACTGGAACTATAAAAGGCCAGTCCTCTGACTCAGTTGGGGCAGAGCTGCCAGAGGAGCAGGATGTCTCTCTCTCACTGCTGGAGCCCAGATATGATGGAGGCTGCTACAGGGCCAGAGACCCGGAAGGACTTCTGGAGCTGCCAGACACTGAGGAGCTGTTGGGGCTGCCACTTGCTGTTTACTTGAGCAAGACCGAAGACACCCCTAGAACCCAGGTACCCCTGCACTGAGAGTGTAGGAAGGAGCCCAGGGAAGCTGAATGGGGTTCAGCTCTGTGACTGATTGCAAGTCGGCCAGCATGTTGCGATCAGATTTCCCCGCTGACCCAGTGGTGGACCATTCCACTACTTTTAGGGCCCCGGGCTGGGACACAGTGAAGCGGATAGGCCTGCATCCCCCTGCCACCCCACCATCCCGGGTAACAGCTTCCTCATTTTGTGGTCAGGAGGCCTACATTGGTCTGGCCCCCACCTGAACTAGGGCACCAGATGGTTTGCTGACTCTCCCAACCAGAGAGCTAATCTCACCCAAATCTATACAGTCTGCTGAGTCAAAAGCACTGCAACAACATCTTCCCTCCACTTGCTTATAGAAATCCATGCAGACTCTTTCTCCTCCTCTGCTGAAATCACTGTTAGCTAACTAATTAACCAACCACACAGTTAAGTCTATAGATTTAAAAAACCCTGCTGCAAAATAGCCTTTCTTAGTCTCTTTTGCTCCCATGCACAGGGCAGAATGGGACCCAGTGGTATTTTCTATTGCAACGTGCAATTAGATTAAACAACACTAGTGTATGCAGGGTGCAGTCCTTATGCCATACTGAGCTCAATGAGAGTTTTGCCTAAATAAGGATTGGATTTATCCCAGAGGGCAGTCTTTTTCTTCTGTCTCCCAACAGTCATTTTTCCAGTCCTTCCCCATAGGTCCCATGGAAGGAAAGGAGCAAGATGAGTTCGACTGAAGCCCCAAGCTCCAGCAGCCGACTCCTGCGGGGCCAAAGCCACGAGACCCCACTCCCCACTGGGCAGAAGCCCTTAGCCCAACCACACCACCACAGTGCAAAAGGCCTAAGCCCCCGCCTCCCCCTAGTCTGGTAAACAGAGAATGCAGGGCAGGGGAGGGCTCTGCGAGCTGTGCTTTAACTTTAACAAAGCCACATGCCTTTTGCGAGCCAGTTTGGACGCCCCTGGAAGTTAACCCCAATTGCACATCAAGTGCCAGGAAATGCTCCTGTTCTCTGTCACACATTCATTGGAGCTATGCTGAAATAAGGCCTTGTCTACCCCAGGATTTTAGCCTCTGGCATAGCTGCATGAGTGCAAGCCCTTAGAGAAGACATTATTTATACCCAGAAAGTGCAATTTGCCCCACTGGGCAAACTCTAGGGGTTTGCTACAGTATATCCATATTGATGGCTAAAAACCCCAGTGTAGACATGGCCCAGCTATCTTCACTCTCTTCTCTGCAGAAAACGGAAATGGCCTTTGTTATCTCAGCTTTCTTGGCTTCAATACATTCTAGCATACTTCTGTCTCTGACTGAGACACTTAGCAAAGCACAGAAGAGAAGGAGCTGTATAAGTACTAAAAAGTCATTTTGGGAGCTAGCCAAGAGTGAAGTAATAATAAAAAATAATAAACTAAAAATACATTTATACAGCTGCCTTTACAAAATGGCCCTGGGTAACTAGCAGTTCAGACACAAAAGCTGCCTCTAACATACACTCCACTTCATTTTTTTATTTAAAAATTAAAACATTCATTTCTTCAAATGTCAAGAAACTTATCTCACCTCTGTTGTATAAACCAGGGGTCGGCAACCTCTGGCACGCGGCTCACCAGGGTAAGCACCCTGGCAGGCCAGGCCAGTTTGTTTACCTGCTGCGTCAGCAGGTTCGGCTGATCACGGCTCCCAGTTGCCGTGGTTCGCTGTCCCAGGCCAATGGGGGTGGCGGGAAGCTATGGCCAGCACATCCCTCGCCCACGCCACTTCTCGCCGCCCCCATTGGCCTGGGATGGTGAACCGCGCCCAGTGAGAGCCGCGATCAGCCGAACCTGCCGATGCAGCAGGTAAACAAACTGGCCCGGCCTGCCAGGGTGCTTACCTTGGCGAGCCGTGTGCCAGAGGTTGCCAACCCCTGGTATAAACATTAAAAAGCACAAGCCCCAAACAAATGAGTTATATTTAAGACCAGCCAATAAATTCACAGACTGTCTAGAGTAAAATACAATTAGGTACCCCAGATACAATAGGCCAGTGGTCCCCAAACTGTGGGGTGCGCCCCCGAGGAGAGCATGGAGGAACATTCAGGGGGGTACACCGGGGCACAGGCCAGTCCCCCACAGGGGGTGGGGAGGAAGCACCACCCAGCCCCACTCTGCCCCCAGCTCTCTTCTGACTCCAGCTCCCAGACGTGGTTCCGCTTCCAGCCCCACACCTGTCCACAGCCCCAGCTGCCAGCTTGGCTGCAGCTCAGCTCCCAGCCCCAGCCTTGCCCCCAGCCTCCAATCCCAACCACGGCCCAGCCACGACTCTGCTCCTGGCCCAGCCCCTCTCCCAGCCACAGACCCATCCTTAGCTTAGGCCCAGGTCTCAGCCCCTGGATCCCAGTCCAGCTGTGATATCAGCTCCAGCCTCAGTCCCCGGCCCCAACCATGGCCCTGCTCTCAGTCGCAGCCCCGGCCCTGGTTCCCAAACACCACTGTGGGGTGTGTGTGTGTACAGGGATAAGGAGGGGTGCAAAGTAAAAAGTTTGGGGACCATTGCAATAGGAGCTCTAGTTGCAGCATGTCAGCTTCAGTCTCTTAGCATTGGCTGTAAAATCAGGCAATAGTGGTGTATAGTAAATTATAATCTATCCTAGATATCACAAATCCATTGGTCTGTCTTTCTTTTGGAAATCTGACAGTATTATAAAGACAAAAGCAAAATGCTTGCAAGATAAATCCAGGATATTATCTTCTTCTGACACCTGTGTCCCATTCCAATACCAGCATCACCCATCTGCCCAAGAGCAGTAGATTCCAGTGACTTGCAGGTTAACTTCCCAGTGCAAGAGAAACCAGTGATGTGGGTGTGACACTATGCCCCATATTTATCATAGTAATATTATTGATATGATTATGGCATAATTATGATGCCTTTTGTACAAGATGGGTCAGTCAACGTGTCACTGGAAAAGTTATGATTTGCTGAATATGATTATTCTATTTATATGCATGTATCATTATTTATCTAAAGTTATAAATATTGACTATGAATCTGTATTTCAAATGGGCTTTCTCTGGAAAACACCCACAGCCAGCCTTTCAGGTACAACCATGAAGAAGCCAGGCAGTGCCAATGGCTCATCAACAAAGACAATGGGCTGTAGAATAGCTTAGCCTTCCTGTGAACGTTTTGGCCAGTCTGTAAATAATGGCGGCTGCAATGCCATGACTCTGCAAGGCATATGACCAGACCACATGACTCTGAACTCCATCTTGGGTACCTGTATTTTCCCACAGACTGGTCTGGGAACCAAGTTTGAAACAAAGGGTTCTCACCCTATGGAAAAGCTGCATAAGGCAGGGAGTGACATCATGAATTGTTCTTCACTTCTCCACAACTCAACACCTGAGAGAAGCTCCGGAAGAAAAGGACTTGGAATGGGGGTGGGGAGCCTAAGCTGCAAAGCAAGTGCAGCTTGTGCCTTGAGAATCTGCAAACCTGCTTGTATCATCAGTCAGGGTGAGAAATTGCTAATTCATATCCTCTCTTTCTAGTATCTTAAGCTTAGTTTGCAGTTTTGTTTATTTACTAGGTAATCTGCTTTGATCTGTTTGCTATCACTTACAATCACTTAAAATCTATCTTTTGTAGTTAATAAACTTGTTTTATGTTTTAATCTAAACCAGTGTGCTTTCGACTGAAGTGTTGGAAGAAAATCTCAGCTCGGTTTAACACAAGTGTATTCGGCATATTCCTCTCCACATTGAGGGAGAGGTGAGCTGAGTCAGGATTTTGACCAGGGAAGGATGGTACAGCTCTGGGGTCTTAGGATGGGGAGCTGGGGGTTATTTTGGCTGCAGCCTCTCTACTGTTGGTTCATGCTGTGGCTGGCCAAAGCCTGTATGCAACTGCAGCTGTGTGTGTCCCTGCCTGTGCTGGTGAAAGTGTAAGAGCAGGACTGGTTCACAGCAACACAGTGCTGAGAGGGAGCCCAGGCTGGTGAGTCAGAGGGCTCAGAGGTACCCCAGTTCCAGGTGGCACCCCGGGGAGACCTGTCACAGTGGAGTCTGGGTAAATGCAACTTTTTTATTTGCACATACACCAGTCCTGGAGCAGAGGTGGTCAAACAGCATTCAGGTAATCCTTTCAGCAATGGCAGCCTAGTGCCTGGTTCCCAGGGAGCAACTCTGCCTCAAGAATTGGCACCAATCAGAGACCAAGGCAGACAGCAAACTCTTTGACTTGCTCCCACAGCTCCTTTTCCAAGGGCCACCTCCTCTACACAGAGCTTTACATAACTAAAATTACTAACAACTAAATGGCATGTCCGCCCAAGACTGAACATTTTCTTGCACACTAAAGAAAACAACTTGGAAGACTATGTTTAACAGTGACACCTGCCATCACAATATTCATACATAATAAATTATCAGAAAGGGACAAATGCCCAAAATAATTCTAGGATATATCAATAACATTCCATTCTTAATAGGATTTAATTTTACAGATATTTGGCTTGAATATGTCAGTTAAAACTAAACCAGTTTAACCTAATTCCAGACAATACCACAAAACAGATTAACTGTATTAAATGCTGCTAAAAAAAAAAAGCCAAAGAAACTAAGTTTTAAAAAACAAAACAAAACCTCTTGCCCCCATCAGCTGTATTTAAACAAATATTACCTTTAAAATCTCAGGTTAGAAATTAGCCCTTTGGACTGTATGTCCAGTTGGCCTTTCCCTAGACTCCAATTGTGTGTACAGATGCACTGTTTGCATGCACAAAAGCCTTTTTGCACACAGAAACTCCTGCACACACTTATTTCCATGTGCACAATTAGAGGCAATTTTTTTAATTGCCAGCCGATGAGCCATTGCATAAAAGCACTGAAATACAAATCAGGGGCGGCTCTAGACATTTCACCGCCCCAAGCACGGCGGCATGCCGCGGGAGGCGCTCTGCTGGTCGCCGGTCCCGCGGCTCCAGTGGACCTCCCGCAGGCGTGCCTGCGGAGAGTCTGCTGGTCCCATGGTCCGCTGGTCCCACAGAAGCCGTGGGACCAGCAGACCCTCCGCAGGCACGCCTGCGGGAGGTCCACCGGAGCCGCCTGCCGCCCTCCTGGTGACCGGCAGAGCGCCCCCCCGCGGCATGCCACCCCAAGCACGCGTTTGGCGTGCTGGGGCCTGGAGCTGCCCCTGATACGAATGATGAATTCCTTAAGAATATCCCCGTTTATATATAGCTATTACTTACTCTTATTCTAGTTTAAAGATGAAGTGGTATGTTATACAGCAACAGTGATTGTGATAGCTAGACACCAAAATGCAGGAAATTGAGAGTAGCAATAGAATCAAAGCCAAAGTGTGCTCCACTCCTGCTCTCCTAGACTTTAGTCACGTGTTTTTGTCTGGCATTTTTGTTTTCCCTTCTCTCTCTTTCACTGCTCTCTTTCCCCTCTTCATCCTCAGTATGTCCCTTCTGTCTCCTTTATCCTCTTTGTTCTTCTTAGCTTTTTCTTATTGCAAGTAGGCTTCCGTGTGAAAAAGTTTTCCAAACCACAGAGATTTGACCATATCTGTATGGAAGATGTCTATTTCTGCTGCCATCTCTGTCCCTTAGCTTGGTCACATTCTTGACTGAGAGGGATACAGAATGTTGGCAGAGGATAGATACTAATGAAGTACAGTCTTTGCCACTTTTTCTAGTGATTTTGACTAGGAATGGGACATTAGGGATGGGGAAGTCATTATTAGTATTCAGTCTATTTACTGGAAAACTAGCCAGTAAGGCTGTGTATAGGAACTTTACACTTCTTAAGCACTAAGGGGGTAGGAAAACCGCCCCCAATATTTAGAGTGGCTGAAGTGGTTCCCACCCCCCCACACTTCCGGTCAGGAGACACACTGATTAAGCGCCGACTAGGTGTATATCTCTAAAGTACGCAGTGCATAAAGCACCAATCAGGAGAGGGGGCAAAACGTTAGCTTAAGTTTGTACATGCGTATAATAAAATAATTTATGTAACCAATTATAATAAATAGACGTGGACAGCCCCGTTGGGGGCGCTCCACGGGAACAGACTGACTGACTTGGCTTCGTCATTGCTACAGCTGTGAAAAAAATTCTGTAAAACCTTTTTGGGGAGAAGGAATAGGGTTTCTTTTTCTTTAAAAATTAAAAAAAAATTTGCTGAAAGATTCTGGTTTTCTGCTCAATCAAAAAGCAAAATCACCCAAGCCAAAATGTTTTGGTTCTTGGTATTTTTTACCATAAATTTTAGTTTTTGATAGCTGAAAAATAAAAATAAAAAGTTTTCATTTTTTTGGAAAAACATATCAAATGTTCCTTCGGGGCGGGGGGGGGGAGGGGAACAAATTCCAAGCTGTTCTACTGGCTGATCTATCAAACACTTGAGAGATGTGGACAGATTTCTGTCTTCAGAGAAGGCATTGCTGACTTTGGTCACTCGTGTTTTTGACTAATACGTTTTTTCCCCACCCATGATTGTTGTCAGGGCTCTGACTCATAGTAGTGGATCAGGATATCAAGTGTTGGTGTCTGAGATTGGTTTAAAATGTTAAGAGAGGTTGAGTGGCCCCTGCTTTTTGCCACTTTGGTATTCTTTGTCCTTAAGAGACTGTTTCATACCCACACAATTTC